>NW_015711132.1:0-255 GCF_001515625.1 Sinocyclocheilus rhinocerous
CCCAAAACTCTTGAAAATGATGCAATCGCTTTCTGGGAAATAACGTCTGTTTCCAAAGGTGTTTACATACTGTAAAATACATGAATGCTTGTGCTGAAAAAAAGAAAATGGAAGAAGAAAAAAGGGTGACAGTAAAACATGACACACAATGCAGTTTTTGTTGTTCCTTATGCATCCATGAATGCAACATCACGTCAAGGAAAAAATTCCACTGTCCACTGTTGATACCGCAACTACACCATCTCTCTCATTTTT
>NW_015711133.1:0-255 GCF_001515625.1 Sinocyclocheilus rhinocerous
AAAAAAAGCAAACAAGACTTGTAATATTTTCCACGAATATATAGTTGTTGATTACTGAATAATTGGTTTGCAGACTCTTGTACATTACTGTTGTATATTTTGTTCTGGTTAAAAAAAAAAACATGATCGCTGTACCGCCTGACCACTGCAGATTCATTTTGCAGTTGATAGTGTCGCCATAAACGCACAATCCTCTCGTAATTAGGCTACCTTAATTATTTGACGTGGCTTGAACGCAGCATTCAGCTCATCCAA
>NW_015711134.1:0-255 GCF_001515625.1 Sinocyclocheilus rhinocerous
ATTGATACCTCTCAGGTAATAGGGACACTATTTCATAACAAAAAATGCAGTTTGAGAAAAATGTAGACAACATACTACAAGCGAAACCATTTTTCTTTCCCCATATACTGGGACTATTTTGGACCCCATATTTTGGACTATTTACCTACCTAATTAGTGGAAGGAAAACATCCAAAATACACATTTATTACACACATTTTATTACAAGTGATCTTTTTGTGTCTGTAGATTTCAATTAAAATACATATCTTTTAA
>NW_015711135.1:0-255 GCF_001515625.1 Sinocyclocheilus rhinocerous
AAAAACAAAGCGAAAAACCTCATCAGCCAATTATTTTTGGAAAATGAGTTGCTGGAAGCCAAGAGTAATGTTGTGCTGTGTTTATTGACTCTGTGCTCCAAATGTGCACTGATCTCAAGCAGACACGTTTAATTTTTCATATGCATCTTAATTGCTATCTGGACTCAGTCAACCAGAATTTCACCATGGGGAGGAAGATAGACAAAAGGACTGTGTGAGTCCTGTGGAGACCTGGGTAATTAACTAAATTTGGAT
>NW_015711136.1:0-255 GCF_001515625.1 Sinocyclocheilus rhinocerous
CATATCCTCGAAAACAGTCAGTTATATCATAATTGAAAGTAAAAATTTGAGAAAAATGAAGAATTTGAGACGCATGCACATCTAAAGTGACCTCACTGCTGTCAGTGTACTTCGTGTTAATACCAAAACAAAAAAAACACTCATTGCTCTTGACTGATTAACTTTTGTAGCTTTAACAATGATTAATCTATATTTTATTTATACAGTGAAGAATATGCAATATTATTACATTTGTTTATTCAATTTCTGTACCTG
>NW_015711137.1:0-255 GCF_001515625.1 Sinocyclocheilus rhinocerous
CAGTGCTACGTTTTATATCAGGTGCAAGAGGGAAACATTGTAATCAAAAATGATCCGATAACAACCAATAACCTTACAAACAAAATAGCCTTTAATAATGTGTAGTCTTGTGAATGCTTGATTCCATAAAAATTTCCAAAAATGTAAAAAAAAAAATTTCAAGTTTCAATTTCATTTTTATTCAAAATCAATTCAGTTCAAAATTTGGGATCAAACTTCCTTGCACCATTGTGTTTAGATGGCTTAGCGCCATCT
>NW_015711138.1:0-255 GCF_001515625.1 Sinocyclocheilus rhinocerous
AAAATGTTTCAAATAGGCTATTATAATTTTGTAATTCATAATTATAGATTCTATTGTTTTTAATTTTAAGCAACAACTGTCTGTACTCTGATTTTGGAGTAAATGTTTAAAGCAAATTGCTTTGTCAGACTGGGGACCCCCCCATAGGTGGCGTAAAACCGGGCGTGGTACAAATTGAATTTTTGTTAAAAATCGAATAACATTAAAACGCTGGACATTTTTCATACTTTGTTTATAATTTATGTCATTGTCACT
>NW_015711139.1:0-255 GCF_001515625.1 Sinocyclocheilus rhinocerous
CCGGTTAAATTGAACGATTCGTTCGCGAACCGGTCATCACTAAAAAATAGCCCCATCTCATCTTCTGCCTGACACGCTGCTCCAGCGAGGCTCATAGTGCTGCGAGCAGCAGGAATGTGAAGATGGCTACAGATCTGGGAGAGCTACTGGTCCCGTACATGCCCACCATTAGAGTACCAAGGACAGGAGACAGGGTTTTCAAGAGCGAATGCGCATTTTCCTACGACTCTCCTGTGAGTATTATGTCAAATACTT
>NW_015711140.1:0-254 GCF_001515625.1 Sinocyclocheilus rhinocerous
TGTCTTTTCTGTGTGGGGTCAGTAAGATTTTAAAATTAAATAAATTAAATGAATGAATGAATAAATAATCCATTTATTCAGCAAGGATACATTAACTTATAATGTAATAATGTTACAAAAGATTTATATTTCAAATAAATGCTGTTTGAAATTTCTATTCATCAAAGAATTCTTTATGCTGTTTTTTTTTTTTTTAAATATTGAGAAGCACTGTTTTCAACATTGATAATAATCAGAAATGTTTCTTGAACAGC
>NW_015711141.1:0-255 GCF_001515625.1 Sinocyclocheilus rhinocerous
ATTGATACTAACACCCAAAAAACTTAAATTTTGATTTCATGGGGATTTTAATTATACATGCAGACACTCAAATTTGTTTTAAACAACAAATTAGTCATTCAGAGAACAAGTTTTATTTCTGACAATGAAAAATTTTCCGAGCTCTGGACCTCCATGGCCTCATAACTGGCTATGGGCATGCTCTCCTCAAACATGTTTAATATTTAATACTCATGAGGAGTGGGGTTTTGGTCCAGTCAGTTTTTAGTGTGGGCG
>NW_015711142.1:0-254 GCF_001515625.1 Sinocyclocheilus rhinocerous
TCAGTGTCACATGATCCTTCAGAAATCATTCTAATATGATGCTCAGTTATCATTGGTGCTCAAGTATTTATAATGGTACATATTATTATCAGTTGTTGGAAACAGTTTATTCTGGATTTTTGATTTATAGAAAATTCAAAAGAACAGCGTTTATTTGAAATAGAAATCTAATGTAACATAAATGTCTTTACTGCCACTTTTGATCAATTTAATGCATCCTTGTTGAATAAAAGTTATAATTTCTTTACAAAAAA
>NW_015711143.1:0-253 GCF_001515625.1 Sinocyclocheilus rhinocerous
ATAGATAGATAGATAGATAGATAGATAGATAGATAGATAGAGATCCATCGCCTTCACCTAAATACAAATAACACGTCCTCCCACATAAGTCTACCTGGTGATGTCAAAACTTCACATTTAAAAAGTCAGACCTGTAAATGCAAGAAATAATAGCTCTCCCTATGGAACAATTCAAGTAACAATGCCACTAATCAATGCAACAATGCCAGTAAAGCATATAGAGAAAGTCAAGTAACTGCATTACTTTTACTTG
>NW_015711144.1:0-255 GCF_001515625.1 Sinocyclocheilus rhinocerous
ACATTTTTAGTGTGTGAATTCATTTTAGATAGTATGTGTACAACATGGTGAAGGAGTCATCAGTACTTTATTGAAAAAAAATAAAAATAAAAGTAGACAGAATTGCTGCAGCTAAGGCTTTATTTGCAATATGAAATTGTCAGTGCTAAAAAAAATTTTTAAAAAGCCTTTCGGTTCAAAGTTTGCAAAAATAAAACAAAATGACAGACAAAAAAAAAAAAAAAAGGCACAGAAAAAAAGAACAGTTCTAATCTA
>NW_015711145.1:0-255 GCF_001515625.1 Sinocyclocheilus rhinocerous
AAACATACATATATTACTGAGTCCTTTGTGGGATTATGTACACACAGCAGTGTGTGTGGAAAGTGTCTAGTGCGCATAGAGGAGAGTGTTACTACAGGTGGTTTGTACAGGCCCACTCACCTGTGAGTAGCACACTTCGAATTGCACAATTGTTGGGGGGTGAGATGGTTCATGTTTCAGGAGGTAGGGGTTTGTATGGGGTTTCAGAGGGGGCGGGGTGATTTGAGTTCAGGGCTCTCACAGCCTGGGGGAAAA
>NW_015711146.1:0-255 GCF_001515625.1 Sinocyclocheilus rhinocerous
AAATCAGTCTAACTAAAGACCATAATATTTGGTAATATGCATTTGAGTCGACAGCTCCAGTGACGCAACTGGTTGGCAGCTCCAGTGGCGCAATCGGTCAGCGCGTGGTACTTATACGGCAGTACGCAGCAGAGCAATGCTGAGATTGTGAGTGCGAGCCTCACCTGGAGCATGGTTTTAAAAAACGAGAGACATTTCAGTAGCAATAGATTGGACCGAGGAAACGAGTCTGCTTCATATGCACACTTCAGGCCA
>NW_015711147.1:0-255 GCF_001515625.1 Sinocyclocheilus rhinocerous
GATAACGGCATTAACATACAGTTTCATATTATTTAACAACATATACTAGTTTTATATGCCAAGCCTGGTAATCCCAGGAGAGTAACTAGACAAATAATTGTACATTTAAATGCTGACAACTAAACACTATCAACTATTGTCATAAAAGACATATTCTTGATAACCAGTAACTGACCTTCATAGTCATGAACACATTTCTTAACCACTTATAGTACAGTCATGGCCAAAAGTTTTGGCAGTGACATACATTTTGTG
>NW_015711148.1:0-254 GCF_001515625.1 Sinocyclocheilus rhinocerous
ATAATGTTCTTTTTAGCAGCATCATATGACCCCTTTAATATTTAGCCCCTAAAATGTGAATTTCACCATGGGAACCCAGTTAAAAAACATTTTTACAGGGGGACCCTCCTTAAAAATTATTGGCTAGTTTTGAGTAGCAGTTGGGTGGGTTTTGAAGTCTAAAGCCAAAAGACCGACGAAGATAAAAAAAAACATCGGTATGGCATATATACACTCTAAAAAATCCTGGGTTGTTTCAACCCAACTTTGGGTCA
>NW_015711149.1:0-255 GCF_001515625.1 Sinocyclocheilus rhinocerous
AAAATCAAATAAAAAATCTAAATCAAATAACAACAATGCATAAATAAATAATCAGGCTTATAGATTGCTTCTTACTCACACCAAATATCAATTAAATAAAAAATGAAATAAAATCTATCAATTAATCAATCAGCACAAACATGTTTTATAAAGAAAAACGAATTAAAATCAACTAAAAAATGATATAAATATAAATGAATGAATGAATAAATAAACACTTTTTACTAGGCTTATAGATTTCATATTATTCACAAT
>NW_015711150.1:0-255 GCF_001515625.1 Sinocyclocheilus rhinocerous
TTTTGGAAAATAATGATCGGGTTCACTCACACATTTCTTTGTCATCTTTTATTTTACTTTTATTAAACTTTTTCAAAGCTAAGAAGCAGTGAAACGATAAACAAGCAAACAAATAAATAAAACATACAAATAAATAAAACAAACAAATTAATAAAACAAACAAACAAATGAATGAATAAACAGATAAATAAATAAATAAATAAATAAATGTCAAATTAAAGTAAACCTAAGGGGGCTAACCAATATATATTTCAA
>NW_015711151.1:0-255 GCF_001515625.1 Sinocyclocheilus rhinocerous
GCAGATATGCTCAGCCCTGGCAGCTTTTAGAGCCTGTCTATAGCTGGTAGGGTTGCCACCCATCCCTTAAAACACGAAATCATTCCGTATTTAAAGGTAAAATGATGTGTCCCATTTGAAATCAATACGGGACGCGATTTGTCCTGTATTTTACAAAGGCCAACGCATAGTTGAATCAACAAATAAGTATTCTTCACTGTTTATAATACTAATAGCAATTATAATTAAATAAATTTTATAAGAAGTATTAGAGAA
>NW_015711152.1:0-255 GCF_001515625.1 Sinocyclocheilus rhinocerous
AAATGTCTTCAGTTCCCACCGTGAACCTGACTGGACTGGAAACTCATTTTGGCGCCAGGGAAAATGTGCATTTGTGCGCATGCGCACCGAACCAACTTAATATTTTCTAACTGAATTTAATTAATTCACATGGCTTGGATTTAAAACACATGTAATTCGCATAATACCAATGAATATTTATTAATTAAAATCAAAAACTAAATTTAAATGGTTTAAACTAGCTAAATTGAATTATGCTTAATTTAATTGGGGCCA
>NW_015711153.1:0-255 GCF_001515625.1 Sinocyclocheilus rhinocerous
ATCGTTCCTATTGCTTCTTTTTAAATAAACCGCACAAACGACAAATAAAGAGCATATATTTCTTACAAACATGAAATAGGCCATCCATATTAAATACTAGTCCGTGTTAAGCTTTTAGCGCTTTTACGTCAGGAAGAGCGCGACAAGAGCGCTGCGCATAGCAAACGTGTCATCAGCTAAAAACCATACAATACATATTTTAAATAAATTCCAAGGTAAAAGAAATGCAATTTAAAATATTAAATGAGATATATC
>NW_015711154.1:0-255 GCF_001515625.1 Sinocyclocheilus rhinocerous
CCATCGAGTGGTTTCATGTTGGGCGTCAGAGAGAAAATCCTGTAAAGAACTGCAAAAAGGTCAAAGCAAAAACTCAAATTTGAGTTCTGATGGTTTTATTTTCTGCAGATACAAACCCTGATAAAAGCAGCAGGCAGTTTAATAATAAACAGAATGATGTCAGGCTGATGTTTGAAAGTTCAAAGTTCATTAATGCACTCTATATTTGTCATGTTTTCAGCACTTAATCGTACCTGTGCTAGCAGGTGTGTAGAT
>NW_015711155.1:0-255 GCF_001515625.1 Sinocyclocheilus rhinocerous
TTTTTTTTTTTTTTTAATGTCTAAATTGTAATTAATTTTATTTCATTAAATTTTATTTCAGTTTTAGTTATTTTGGTACATCGAGTTAAAGTAAACAAAAATTGGAAATGTTTCCTTGGCAACTAGCTGAAATAAAATAAGTTTAAGTGTATTTATATTTTATTTTATATTTTATTTTATTCTAGCTGCAAATAAATATTTCTTATTTCCATTTAGTTTAACTTGATTAACTTGTTTAACTAAAACAACTAAAAT
>NW_015711156.1:0-255 GCF_001515625.1 Sinocyclocheilus rhinocerous
TTAACTCAGAGTTGGTTGAACCTCCTTATTGAAACGGGCCCCTGAACTCCTGCGGAACTCAACACAACAGAGCATGGCATGGAACAAGACTTGATGGGCGAGTGCAGGCGGGTAGAGACTTGTGTGTGTGTGGGATGCGGGAGAATAAAATGATTTGCAGGACTCCCGCAAAATAGAAATATCTAAACATAAAACATCTAAAAACAAATACATTGTTATTCATCTATTGCACAAAAGCAACAAGAACAACCAATA
>NW_015711157.1:0-255 GCF_001515625.1 Sinocyclocheilus rhinocerous
AAAGTTTGAGCCATTATGATTCAGTGATCTGTGAGATGACCAATGTTTTACTTTCATCAGCAAGACTGATTTCCTGATTAATGCACCAAAAAAAACTGGAAAATGAAAAGAAAGATAAATTCTCATGAAGCACACTACTGGATCTCTGAAGAGGGTGAGTTGTTGTCATGTTTGATGTCACAGCGGGTCATGTGGGTCAGATTTTCCACTGACTGTGGTGATATGTGACCTGTTCCATCAAGAAGCCCAATTATT
>NW_015711158.1:0-255 GCF_001515625.1 Sinocyclocheilus rhinocerous
AACACAATAAAAACATGATAACATAATTAAAAAAACATGATTTTTTAAAATAAAAAAATGGAGCTATCTGTTTTTGCAAATAAACTCTTCATATAAAACTATAAATTATATTTAATAATATATTTAAATATATAAAGTGCATAATTATCAGGTCTTGAAATGGCTATGAATGGCTAAATTTCACAAATAATTACAAAGAAACTGGCCTCGACTTTGTTTGAGAAACTTTGTCGACCACACCAAAGTCTCCGACCT
>NW_015711159.1:0-255 GCF_001515625.1 Sinocyclocheilus rhinocerous
AAATAAATAGCCCATAACATGCACATGTGTAATAAAAGGTGTAGCAGTTTGTGTGCCTGACAGCGCAGTTTTCTGCTGCACTCTTCACTCATCTAACACAAAAAATGCATAAGAAATGTAAACATAATATAATAAATCATAAATGACTATAATAAATACACAGCAACAGCACACATAAACAGCAGTTTTCAGGGTCCAAGTTCAGAATTTGTCAAAACTGAAAAGGCAAATGCTGCTGATTCTGTCTAAAAATCA
>NW_015711160.1:0-255 GCF_001515625.1 Sinocyclocheilus rhinocerous
AAAGAGAAAGGAAAAATTGAAATTGCATCATATGACTCCTTTAAAAGTTAAAATCCAGAAGTTCAAAGTTTGTCATAGCTTCAGTAGTTCATCCCATTTGCTAGATGTCATACCAGCACCATTACACACCAAAACCCATTTTTCCTTTAGGGCAAGTGGTTGTGTAATCTGATGATATAAACAGACTTATAGTTTTCACTGTTTGCTGCACATACAGTGATCAATCACCCCTTAAAGTAAATATGGCACAATCCA
>NW_015711161.1:0-255 GCF_001515625.1 Sinocyclocheilus rhinocerous
AAAGTTTCTCATTATTATGACTTACAGAATTATATTTTTTTATTCTGTGGCGGAAATGGGCTTCCATAGATATACGTGCTCTGAACAGCTGTTTCAAAACAAATGATTCACAAAGATTTCAAAGCTTCACAAAGCAGTGCTTCGAAAGAGCCCACCACTAGTGCTAAGCTAAAATTAGTTATTTACTCTGTTAAGTGTAATTGTTCCTTTTATATATAGTGGGTACGGAAAGTATTCAGACCCCCTTAAATTTTT
>NW_015711162.1:0-255 GCF_001515625.1 Sinocyclocheilus rhinocerous
AACAGAATACGTGCTTATGGGATTGACATAATGCGAGAAGGGGGAGAAAAAAAAACAAAAAAAACCAATCATATTATTAATAATAAAATAAATAACTAAAAAAACAAACAAACAAAAATTTTTTTTAAATGATAGAAATAAAAAAATAAACAGATTTTAATAATAATTTAAAAAAAAAATGTACAAAAAAAATAAACTTTTTAAAAATTCTTTTACTTAACTTCGTTTCTTTAATAAACTTAATGATGTAATCAT
>NW_015711163.1:0-255 GCF_001515625.1 Sinocyclocheilus rhinocerous
TATAAATCCTAAAGTCCTTTTTCAACTGCTTTTTATTTCCGTAAACTATCTTAACAGGTAAATGTTCTTACGAAGTCAAACATCAGTTTTTAATGACGTTTGAACAAATGGGATGAGTTTCTGAACCGAGAGGGCTGTCAATTTCAAAAGTTACAGTAAGTATCTTGTGTAGCCACTGGCTGCTTTAAGCACTACAGTGTTTACATCCTTATGGACATGGAGATTTGCCAGTTCTCGCTGTGAGCTATTCCCCCA
>NW_015711164.1:0-255 GCF_001515625.1 Sinocyclocheilus rhinocerous
AACCATGACACTTCCTCCTCCAACTTTCACTGACTTCTTTACACATTTTGGGTTCAGTCTTTCCCCAGTTTGATGACGAACATAATGTTTCTCATCAGACCCAAATAAATTAAACTTGCTTTCATTACTGAAGAGAACTTTGGATCGGTTCTCGTCTGTCCAAACAACATGCTCCTCAGTAAAGGTTAGTCTAGCCTTTTGATTCTTTCTACTGATGAGAGGTTTGGTCACTGCAGAGTGGGCTTTCAGTCCAAA
>NW_015711165.1:0-254 GCF_001515625.1 Sinocyclocheilus rhinocerous
AGTGAGTCAGCAGTAAAGACTTTTATATTGAAAGAGACTGAAACAAGGTTGTAAACAAGGAAGTTATTTTTACTTTCATCAACAGCTTGTAAGAAGCAGCCAACAAATGCAGTGAGCAGCGTTGTCATCAGAAATCACCCTTATTAATGTTTTATTATGAATATGAGATTGAGCTGAAGAATGAATGCGGTATCAGATACAGGTAATCACACTCACTCAGTCAATTTTTCTCTCTCTCTCTCTCTCTCTCTCTC
>NW_015711166.1:0-255 GCF_001515625.1 Sinocyclocheilus rhinocerous
CACACACACACACACACACTCGTGCGCTGACGCTCTCTTCCGTGTCCCGCAGGTGTTCGGTGGGTTTCTATGGTAACCCGTCTGAGGCAGGTGGGCGGTGCCAGGTGTGTCAGTGCAGCCGGGCGGGGTCAGTGCACGGCGTCTGTGACGGACGCACCGGGAGCTGCGAGTGTAAGCCCGGGGTCAGAGGTCATCTGTGTGACCAGTGCGAGGAGAGACACGTGCTGGTCAGCGAGCAGTGTGTGTGTGAGTAAC
>NW_015711167.1:0-255 GCF_001515625.1 Sinocyclocheilus rhinocerous
GATAGATCGCTTTCCACCCAAATTTGATGCCTCTCGCCACAATCTTAACCTTCTTAACTTTTGTTTGAATAATAATGTAGTAGATGCATGGAGGGCTGGGAATCCAAATCTTAAACAATTTTCCTGGTTCAAACATGATGGTACTTCTAAATCAAGAATTGATTATTGGTTAACCTCATCTAGCCTAATTGATTTTATTGAAGATATCTCAATATCCGCAGCACCTTTAACTGATCACTGTTGCATCTTTATATC
>NW_015711168.1:0-255 GCF_001515625.1 Sinocyclocheilus rhinocerous
AACTAAAATAAAGCAAAAAATAAAATAGATGTTGCCTTGGATAACTAATAAAGCTAAATAGAAATCAAAAAAAAAAACGTATGTATGACAAAATGCATTATTACTGATGAATTGTAGGTTGAAGTTGCAAAGATTTCTAATAATGAGTCTAATAATCAGTTAAGGCCTAAAAGTCCTTAAATTACTTTTTTTATTATTCTAATAATATAAATGCAATATTTAGATACAAACAAATTTAAAGTGGCTGATATTCTG
>NW_015711169.1:0-255 GCF_001515625.1 Sinocyclocheilus rhinocerous
ACAACCCGTCAGCCTGCGCCATCTAGAGTTTCATGACTGAACTAAATATTTATTTATTTACCCTTGCATTGCAAACAAGCGGAACAAGCATCTCCAGACTGTGCGCATGCTTCATTCTGAATGGAGGCAGGGTGAAATTACGAGGTTTTGCTGAAATTTTGAGGATCAAATGGCATTGTGACAAGCTCTTTTAAATGCTTTTCATTGGAAAAAATATTTGTAAAACCCTCAAACAGACATAAGGAAGACCAATAG
>NW_015711170.1:0-255 GCF_001515625.1 Sinocyclocheilus rhinocerous
AACTAAATCAACTCATAATTTTGATTACCGCAAAAAAATAATTTTTACTGATCCTTGTTCTCTATGGAAAACACAAAAGCAAAAACAAACAAACAAAAAAAAAACATTGAAAGTTTTTAAAGGACTGAAAGCAGATACATATATGTAGTAGTTTTGAGTATTTTTGCGAATATGGAGCCCCCTACAGTTAAGTGAGTGGAATTCACTGTGGTAATTACAGTGTATTCATATAGCTACACGTGCATTTTTTGCTGC
>NW_015711171.1:0-255 GCF_001515625.1 Sinocyclocheilus rhinocerous
CCCTTTTTTTAAGGTCTCTGTCTCGCCTTGGAATTGACCAAATTTCTGCTTGATCTGGACTCCATGTCAGAACACTCTGGTATGGGCCATGACTTGTTCTCTAAGTAATCCTGTTTGAGTAATCCAATATTAGCGGATGGTGAATAATAGTTTGCCTTCAATACAACTTCTTCACCAGAATAACTACAATATGAAAACTGTGACTAAGTGCAACCTATGCTAGCTAAATAATCACTTATTCTATAATGACTTGTA
>NW_015711172.1:0-255 GCF_001515625.1 Sinocyclocheilus rhinocerous
AACTGTATATGCTAATTTGATTATATTTTAAAATATAATTTATATCAGTGAGACAAAGCCTCATTTTTGTGTATTTTTTAGTGTATTATTATTTTTTAATAATAAAAATTAGGGGTGGAACGGTTCAACTTTTTCACGGTTCGGTTTATATCGCGGTTTTAGAGTCACAGTACGGTTTCGGTACGGTTCGGTGTGTGCTATGTTTAGGGGAAAACTATACTGTTAAATAAAAATAAAGAAAATAAGAATAATCTA
>NW_015711173.1:0-255 GCF_001515625.1 Sinocyclocheilus rhinocerous
AAATGTCAACATTGGCTACCAGAAATCACTTACCCCACATTTAAGTGTTTTTTTTTTGTCATTTTATCTGGCCAATGGAGCTTACGCTACGCCTACGTACTGTCTCATTCGCTGGAACACCACTCACTTGTGAACGCGTGTATGACAGTTAGCGGAAGGTAGAGATCATGGTTTATAAAGTTTTAAATATGGATATTTTTCTTACTCAAACGCTTCACTTCAGAAGGCCTTTATTAACCCCCCAGAGCCGTGTGG
>NW_015711174.1:0-255 GCF_001515625.1 Sinocyclocheilus rhinocerous
CAGGAAAAGAAATAGAATGTCACTCACCTTCTCACCCTTAGAGCCAGGGTCTCCTTTCAGGCCGGGGAGACCAGGAGGTCCCTAAATATCAAAGAACCAACAGTGAAAATTCAATTTGCTCACATATACCCACATGTACACGAACACACAGCAAGGAGAGAGAGGGTGAAAGATAGACAGAAAGAACGAGCAAGGGCAATGGGGTCTCTCTTCTTACCATTGGTCCAGGTGGGCCGTCTTGTCCAGGAGCACCAG
>NW_015711175.1:0-255 GCF_001515625.1 Sinocyclocheilus rhinocerous
AACGGGGAACACCTGGAATTAAATCAACATTATCAGGACAGGAACGGGAAACTAACCAAATATGGGCAAGTAGGGCACATGGGGAGCAACACACACACATAACATGGAACAAAGTCTGACAATATCACACCACATGAAATTTTACAAGCTGTCAAATGAATCGTGTGTATCATCTGACATTTTGAGAGACGCGTTGCCCTTCACACACTCGTGGGGGTCTGCAGGGGTCCCTCTATAATATAATTTCCTGTTTTT
>NW_015711176.1:0-255 GCF_001515625.1 Sinocyclocheilus rhinocerous
AATAACATCTTTTGCATTAGGCTGTTGTGAAGCATCTACTAACTTATTGTTATAATATCATGAAATATTTGTGATTTACATTCCCAATTAAACGTTTGAAATCAGTAAGAATTTAAAATATTTTGATGGAAGTCTTTTAATGCTTATCAAGGCTGCATTTGTTTGATCAAATGTACATTAAAAACTAGTGTTGTCAATGTCGGTACTAGTCGGTTCTGAAATTTTTATAATGTGTAATATTGTGAAATATTATTA
>NW_015711177.1:0-255 GCF_001515625.1 Sinocyclocheilus rhinocerous
AGCTATTTGCACTTAGTGTAAATAGCATATCACTAAAAAAATGCTGCTATTTTCACTTTGCTACTGACCTTTCATGCGTCATCTGTCTCTGGAACCCTCCAACTTCACACAAATGGAATATATATATATATATATATTAACGTTCAAAAGTTTGGGGTCAGATATTAATAGTTGTATTAATATAAGCAAGGATACGTTAAATTGACCAAGAGTGACAATAAAGACATTTATAATGTTACAAAAGATTTTTATTTC
>NW_015711178.1:0-255 GCF_001515625.1 Sinocyclocheilus rhinocerous
GGAAAGAAAGGTGAACGCTTGACGCAAACATCTTTCCTTGAGCGTTCAGTTCAAAAATTGGTGATAATAGTTGAGAACAATTCCTAAACAATGACTGAATAATGCAAAAATAGATATCTCACCATCTAAATAAGAGTTGGACAAGAAGAATCAAGTAAAATTTTAATAATTCTTGTTACAAAGGTATTGAAAGGTGTTCAAAGGTTAAGAGTCAGCTTATAGAAAAATTACCAGATTTATTTGATTCTGATCAGA
>NW_015711179.1:0-255 GCF_001515625.1 Sinocyclocheilus rhinocerous
AAAAATGTTTCCAGGAAATATTAAGTAGCAAAAACTACAACTTACGACTGACAATAATAAGAACCATTATTGATAACTGAGTACCAATAAATATCCAGCTCTAAATCAGCATGTTAGAATGATTGCTGAAGGATCATGCACTGAATACTGCAGTAATGATTCTGAAAATTTACAAGTGGACAGATTATCACAAGGCCTCCTGCTTCAGTTTATCATTTACAGGTGCATCTCAATAAATTAGAATGTCGTGGAAAA
>NW_015711180.1:0-252 GCF_001515625.1 Sinocyclocheilus rhinocerous
GAAGCTGCCTACGAGCGTGCACGGACATACACACATGCGTGCTCACACTTAAAGCAACTGCCAAGATGTAATTAGCTGGTAACATCTAACACGTCTCACCTACACACTCCTACTCATGCAAACAAACCAAGCGACCCACAGCTCAGCAGATTTACAGCATTATCTAAACATACAGAGATGGCGGAGTGAGAACAGATGCCCACTCATGCCCATCACACACACACACACACACACACACACACACACACACAC
>NW_015711181.1:0-255 GCF_001515625.1 Sinocyclocheilus rhinocerous
AACCCTATAAAAGCCCATAGATCTGACACCAGCCATCTTTTTTTTCCAGCGAGAAACAACATCTTTAAGCAGCTAAACCCAAAGTAATAGAGCACAGCAGTGATGATGTATTTTTGCATCACTCTGGTTTCCTCCATAAGAACCCAGTCACATTTTCCCATCGGCTTTTGGATTGTTGCAGAAAATAAGCTCTGTGACCAAAAAAAGTTGATGATTCTTAAAGGGGTCATATGATGCGATTTCAAGTTTTCCTTT
>NW_015711182.1:0-255 GCF_001515625.1 Sinocyclocheilus rhinocerous
AATATTTATTCAAAATTCACTCAAAAATATTTGTAAAATTAATTTTAAAAAATGACCTAAATGAGCCATGGCAGAGCCAAGACTTTTGTTGCCAACACTACTTGCTAAATGGATGTAGGTGTCAACAAATATGACAGTCTCAAATACTGGCCCAACTAGTCACTAGTTTGTACATAACAAGTGTTATTTCTGTCATAATTTACACTACCGTTAAAAAATATGGGGCAGTAAAAATTTGTTTATTTTTTAAAGAAA
>NW_015711183.1:0-255 GCF_001515625.1 Sinocyclocheilus rhinocerous
AATATGAAATCATAGGTATAGGCTATTCATCTTTCGTGATCATTAACTCTTGTGTAGGAAACATCAGTTTTAAAATTACTTAAAGATGTTATTTATTAGAATATAAAACTACTCTAGAAATCACACTTATACTCTAATCACAAACTCTATATCCTGAATTTGTACCTTCTGCAGAACAGCATCTTGCATTTCTCAAGCTAAGTCTTGAACAAATCCAAATTATTTATCATAATATGAAATCATTTGTAAGCTGCA
>NW_015711184.1:0-254 GCF_001515625.1 Sinocyclocheilus rhinocerous
AGAAGTGAGGCGTTCACCACTTCTAAGAGATCTGCTTCCAAACAAAATTTAACTAACAAAGCACTTCTGAAAACAGCCACGCCCAACCTGCTAACCATCCGGAATATATATCAGTCACTGGAACATATGCTGAACACACACACACACACACACACACACACGTGCACGCAGATCAGCGAGCTCTAATGGTCTATTGTGTTAGCTGTAATAGCAAGGCCAGATCCAGCAAGTGGAGAAGTGCCTTCCTCAAAGTC
>NW_015711185.1:0-255 GCF_001515625.1 Sinocyclocheilus rhinocerous
AAATTCTGAGGAGTAATTTGGGGGACAATATAAATTTAAAAGTGAGATCTCCTCTCCATTCAAAGTTCCCTTAATAATAATATATCTTCCAAATTTATCCTTAATATTATCTGTAACCCTAAAAGGTATCTTTTTATTAATTACAATAGCTACACCTCTGCTGCTTTTTGTAAAAGATGAGAAATGAATCTGACCAATCCATTTATGTTTTAAATTCAAATGCTCACTATCACTCAGGTGAGTTTCTTGTATCAA
>NW_015711186.1:0-255 GCF_001515625.1 Sinocyclocheilus rhinocerous
TAACTTTAATTATTTTAGTACATCTTTAAACTAAATGAAAATACGGAATTCTGGCTTGGCAACTACCGGAAATAAAATACGTTTTTATCTCAATTTTTTTTAATTACTTCATTTAACATTTATTACAAGTAACGGCAGTGTTATTTTTATGGTTTTGAATTAAGTTTTATCTATAATAACCTGATTCGGACAACATTAGTAAATAGATATTGCTAACAAAAACCAAATAGATACAGTAGTAGCCACTGTTTCAGC
>NW_015711187.1:0-255 GCF_001515625.1 Sinocyclocheilus rhinocerous
TTTTCAAATAGACATTATCTTTATTAACAAACCGCATATTTGAAGCCTAAACAAGTACATTCTCTCCTAAAAAAACTCTTAAAACTACATTCCGTGACAATTTTAGTGGATTTGGGTGTCCGCCATGACACTCACTGTGAGAACTACGGGAAGCGGAGTGATACAAACAGTGAAAGGGGGTTCCTCTAGCGATACCAATACAATATCTCACAGTTCTTAACCAATCAGATTTGAGAACCAGAACGAACTGTTGTA
>NW_015711188.1:0-255 GCF_001515625.1 Sinocyclocheilus rhinocerous
TTCTAGATATTTATTTATTATAATTTAATGTTACTTTATTGTTTTCAACATTTTTATAATAATAATAATAATAATAATAAACAACGTTTTTTTTTAACTCTAATAAATTAAAAGTATTTTATTTTAGAATATAGAATAGAATAGAATAGAATAGAAAATGTTTGTAGGTTGTCCAGTGGGGTCCAAGTATGAGACAACACTTGAAAACAAAAGATTCAAAATCTAATTTAAATTTAGAAGAAAAAAAGAAAATTT
>NW_015711189.1:0-255 GCF_001515625.1 Sinocyclocheilus rhinocerous
TCACATGATTTGCTGCTCAAGAAAAAAATTCTTATTATTATCATTGATAAATCAGTTCAATCTGATAATATATCTAATAAAGAAAAGTTCAAAATAACAGCGTTTATTTGAAATATAATTTTTTTTGCAACAACGTAAAAGTATTTACTTTCACTTTTAATCAGTTTAATGCTTTCTTGGTGAATTGAAATCATTATTATGAAAAAAAAAAACTTCTGAACAGTATAGCTCTTTGTTTGGGCAGGCTAGAGTGAA
>NW_015711190.1:0-255 GCF_001515625.1 Sinocyclocheilus rhinocerous
AATTGATCCATTATCCAGTTTCTTATTGGTTGTCCAAACATGAGTCTCAGTGAAATTGTTAAAAGGATTGGCTGTTTAAACATACACATAAAGAGAGACAGAGAGAGTTATTATAGTTAACTAAAAATAAAAATAAAATAAAATAGGCTATAAAAACGTAAACTTTATTTCAGCTAGTTGTCAAGGCAACATGCTTTTTTTTCATTTCATGTTTATCCTGATGTACTCAAATAAATCAAATTAAACCGTTAGTAA
>NW_015711191.1:0-255 GCF_001515625.1 Sinocyclocheilus rhinocerous
AATTGCCACTTTGACTTCGCACAGGAGATTCTGTTCATAGACTACATACAGTCCAACACGAGCACTGCCGCCCATAACAGATCACTCACTACGACCAGCAAAAACACAGAGAACGCGCACGCTCACTGGTACAGCACCCTGTTGATATTATTACAGTCATCAACCTTGACTCCACATACTTTCTCTCGTCTTGAGGGATGAAGTTGTTTGTGTGTGTTTTCAGGGGTGGGAACCGGAGAGATGAGTTGGCCAGTA
>NW_015711192.1:0-255 GCF_001515625.1 Sinocyclocheilus rhinocerous
TGATCAACCTTCCAAGCCCACAATCATTGAAAGGCCCATCCAGAAATTGGTGGTGCTTCTTGAAGAAGAGTGACTGTTAATGGCTTGGGTGATACCCTCATATCAGACCAAGTAATTATTTCTGAAATGCTTTCTAGTCATTACCTACATTCATGAAACTGAAAGGCGGTCATATTAAGGTTCAAAATCATGTTCTGATTCATTTTCAGTTTGTTCTGTTGATTCATCATACCATGATTAGTGGGAGTGTAAATG
>NW_015711193.1:0-255 GCF_001515625.1 Sinocyclocheilus rhinocerous
AACATCAACACAACCCGTCTGAAGACATCTGTCCTGAGAGCTTGACTCACTGTCTCTTGGTGGCCGGCAGGAAGCCCACCATCTCCATCGCCTGCTGCAGTCGCTCGAAGTCGTGCCGAAGGTCGTCTGCATCTTCTATCGTAAAGTTTTCCTGCAAGCGAAAACCAAAAACGGAAAGCCGTTGCAATTTCCAAGGCTGTTTTTGATATATAAGCTATTCTAATATGTGACCCTGGACCACAAAACCAGTCATAA
>NW_015711194.1:0-254 GCF_001515625.1 Sinocyclocheilus rhinocerous
TTTCCACGACATTCTAATTTATTGAGATGCACCTGTACTGTACATCATTAGTACTGGAAATGACATCAATGTGTAACTCTTTCACTCTATATTTTAGCTAATAAGGATTTGTAAATGCAAATATAAAAACCTTGTGGCTTCTTTCATGTCTGTTCTCATCTTTTTTGTCAAAGTCAACAAATGTGTTATTCAACAGCAGTTCCAATTACCACCAGTGTTAATTTTGACAGGCATTTTTGATTTAGTCTTAGTCT
>NW_015711195.1:0-255 GCF_001515625.1 Sinocyclocheilus rhinocerous
AGCTGAAGGAAAGTAAAGGAATGTTGAGGGCCAACATTCCTAAAAGAGAGATACTATCGTCAACCGACCCTCCCAGGGTCAAGTGCTGCTTTTTCACACATGCATCATTCTTCTATTATTATTATGTGCAGTTCATGCTTACAAAATTCAAGATGAGAAGAAAGTATTATGACTTATGACTGAATATGTTTATCATGACCTTAAAACCTTTTGATTTAAGTGGTATGCTTAAATGCTGTAAATGTTTGTAGACAA
>NW_015711196.1:0-254 GCF_001515625.1 Sinocyclocheilus rhinocerous
GAAAAATTTCAGGGGGTCTGAATACTTTCCGTACCCACTGTATATGCAAAAGTGTGTAAGAAAGAATTCAATATACTATATTTACAAAACATTTTACATTTTGTTAGATATACTATAAAGATATGCTCTGTTTGTGCCCTCTTGCAGGCAGTTACTCTTCCTCTTTCTCTGACGGACAGTAAATGGCACCACCTTTGTATAACGTGGTCCACACGTGACGGCATGTGGGAGGCTTATCTGGACGGTGTGAAAAG
>NW_015711197.1:0-255 GCF_001515625.1 Sinocyclocheilus rhinocerous
AATGCATCTTACCTCTCCTTTAGCTGGAGAAAAGCAGTGAAAGAATCGTCCTATCAACTAGATCATCAGTAAGAGGGGAAGAAGAGAAGAGCGGCTGATCTAACCGAACGTCACGCACACGTTCATGCTTCAGCTGTGTGTCTGCTGTTATTCTGTTTAACCACTACATGAGATGATAGATGACATGAAACATCATCTGTGTGTGAATATCGGCAGAAGAGCTTCACGACTGCGGCCACATTCACCGAATCCAAT
>NW_015711198.1:0-255 GCF_001515625.1 Sinocyclocheilus rhinocerous
AATCTAAATAAAGAAAGAAAAAATCAAATAAATAATAACAATAAATAAATAATCAAATAAATGAAAAAAATAAAGAAATTAAAATAAACTAAAAAATAAAGAAATAAAAAATCTAATAAATAATAATAATAATAAATTATCAAATAAATAGATGAAGAAAGAAAGAAAGAAAGAAAGAAAAAATAGATTTATAATACATTTCTATAAAGTTTAATAAATAACGTTTATTTGTTAATTGTTTGATTGATTGATTGA
>NW_015711199.1:0-255 GCF_001515625.1 Sinocyclocheilus rhinocerous
TCGCCCTGCAGTTACAAAAATGGTAAATAAAAAACTTTTTTTTTTTAATTCAAATTTAGTAGACACTGAGGCAAAGAATACTGAATATAATTATGCAAATTGATAAACTGATAATGAACCGCTGACAGTAATAGGAACAGAATTGAATGCTTAAAATGATTGGTTCAGGCACATTTGGTGTGACTTGAAAAGCCCTGCAGAAATAAAACTGCATGTACCTGTGCGATGTCCTGGGAAGGGTTTAAGTAGCTGTAA
>NW_015711200.1:0-255 GCF_001515625.1 Sinocyclocheilus rhinocerous
TCAGAACATTCAAACGTAACATTCCGATAATGTTTGGAAAAATGTAAAACGGAATGTTCCTTAAAAAAAAAGGTTTGAAATGGACATTTTGAATGTTCAGAGAACATTCAGAAATAATGTTTTTAAAATGCGAATGTTAGCAGAATGTTCTTATGAACTGGTCTGGTGTGTTTTTCTGTATGCTTAACACACTTGCTCCGTGTTTAAAGCGCTCTTAAAGTTTATTAAAGCATAAACAGAATCAGGGAGTAAAAC
>NW_015711201.1:0-255 GCF_001515625.1 Sinocyclocheilus rhinocerous
AATGTGTGTGTTCCTGCAGAACATTCCTCTTATCTGTTAACACTGTGTTTGTGTTTTTCTTTACTATCTTCATCATTATAATTTCCATTTTAAATATAGGGAATTAAACTATCCTATGTCCATTTGTCTGTTTAAACCATCCATTTAAACTGTGCTTTATAACTCTTTTACACAATGTATTGCATAGAGATATATTCACCATACAGTATTTTTTCATAGCATTCAGTTGGCACGTTTGTTTGAAGGACAGCATTG
>NW_015711202.1:0-255 GCF_001515625.1 Sinocyclocheilus rhinocerous
CTCACTCGCTCTCTCTCTCTCTCTCTCACACCCTCTCACTCTCTCTCTCTCTCTCTCTCTCTCGGTTGTCTGGTGGAGATATAAATGCTCGCGCCGGACTCGCTCATGCTCAGACAGACCGAAACGTGAGGACAAAACAAACGAACTCTGAGTTAATAAAATAGAATAGAGAGGGAGAGAGTGTGTTTTTGCGATGGAATCGACAGCAATGAACTTTCAGTAAGTATCCAGTGAGTCTCACTCTCTCTCTCTCTC
>NW_015711203.1:0-255 GCF_001515625.1 Sinocyclocheilus rhinocerous
GCAAGACGCTTTTGTTTATGAAAAATCATGCAGTATGTAACTAAATAAATGTCTGGAATTGAAAGCAAATATTTAAAAACAAACCAAAACTGGTTTAATAGTAAAGGTATTGGAGATATTTGATACTACTCTACATAATCAGCTGTCCTTGATATTATCTTGTCATTATTATTATTATTATTTTATTTTTTTACCTATTTTATATATAAACTGTCATAACACTTTATTTTTCTCTATTTTGATGTACAGAAGACT
>NW_015711204.1:0-255 GCF_001515625.1 Sinocyclocheilus rhinocerous
AATGAAAAATAAATAAATAAATGCACAATTTAATTGAGTAAAAATTAAAATAAAAATTTAAACATAAATAAAGATATGATAATGAAATAAAATAAAAAAATGAATAAAATAATAATGAAATTAAGTAATTTGTATTCATTAAGAAAGTCCAACACAGTTTGGTTTTAAAACATGCATTGTTAAAGGTCAATGACTGAAAAACAAAGACCCAAAAAATCAATAAAGCATGATATTTCTTAATTTACACAAAAACAA
>NW_015711205.1:0-255 GCF_001515625.1 Sinocyclocheilus rhinocerous
AAAGATCAAGGGAAATTTGATTTCTCAGTTCATGACCCCTTTAAAGGAATAGGTCACCCAAAATTTGCGGATTGTTTTTTTTTTGTGGTACAGAAGAAGATAATTTTTGATGAATCATTAAGCAGCTTATAGATGTCATAGTAACTGCCAGGGTCTAAATATCCTGAGATTTTACTAGGGTTGGGTACCGAAACCCGGTACCAATATGGCCCCGGTACCTATGTAACCGGTATGTACTAGAACCGAATCCGAACG
>NW_015711206.1:0-255 GCF_001515625.1 Sinocyclocheilus rhinocerous
ATACAGTTGAAGTCAAAAGTTCACATACACCTTGCAGAATCTACAGAATGTTAATTATTTTACCAAAAAAAGAGGGATCATACAAAATGCATGTTATTGGTTTTTTAGTACTTACCTGAGTAAGGCATGGGTCGATTACCGGTTTCAAGGTATACCGCGGTTTGAACATTTCACGGTTTCAAAACCGCTAATATTTTCAGTTATACCGTGCCTGCGGTTTGCGCTGTTTTTCATGTCTCCTCAAAGACTGAAAGT
>NW_015711207.1:0-255 GCF_001515625.1 Sinocyclocheilus rhinocerous
AAATCTAATAAATCTTCTGAAATATGCTCATCAACGAATTGTACACATTACCCCGATTTTTTTCCTTTAATTTGCGTCGTTCACATTTGGTATATGTGAAGAGTACCAGTGTTTCGCCAGATATAGCCTTTCTCTAAAGAAGTTTCCCATTTCCATGACCATCTGGCACCAAAAAAGGCGAAATAGAACAAAGGCCGCTAAAGGCGTAAGGCGAAGCGAGTGCCATCGCATTCACCTGCAAATGAGGCTTTGTGC
>NW_015711208.1:0-255 GCF_001515625.1 Sinocyclocheilus rhinocerous
AACAGGTCACAAAGAAAGTGGCAAAATACACAGAAAAGAGTACTCCATTTCCATCTTTATCTGCGGAGTAGCAAGTAAACAGTACAATTAAGTTTCACCTTTTTGTTAGAAATATACTCCTTAGCCATCTGTTAATTATTTTATTATGGTTATGAACCTCAAGAGTTAAACATAACTTAAATTAATAATTTCACCAGAAAACTGACTTTTTTTTTTGCCCGTCCTTGAACTTCACTAGATGTGGATGCTGAGGCT
>NW_015711209.1:0-255 GCF_001515625.1 Sinocyclocheilus rhinocerous
AAGTTTTTTTGACCTGGGATCCGAATTCTGCCATTTACGTTGGGCATCAAACATTTCTGTTAGAGTTGGCTGAGATACATTGGCTGTAGAGGCAGCTGCGTCTTCTTTTTCTTTCTGTGCATCTTTGTAAGCCTGGAGGTGGTGACACCTCAGGTGACTCCACAAATTTGTGGTGTTTTTCTTTTTACCTTTTTCAGCTCCCAAGCTCACCAGTCCATTGCAGATATTGCACCTGGCTTTCCCTGGAGTTGGCTC
>NW_015711210.1:0-255 GCF_001515625.1 Sinocyclocheilus rhinocerous
TGAGCAGAAGAATGACACATTTTCTTTTGAGAGGGTGTTTTGAAGGAACGGGATAAGCAAATATTTCCCCTCTGAACATATTTAGGCCTTTTAAAAGTCCTCCATGTCTGCACACAACAATCTCAAGGCCTTCCTCATCAATCTTTGATGTCGACTTTTTTGCAGACTCCTTGGCTGCTGTCCATTGAGAGGAGCCACACACCCCTTTACCTGTGGCCTACAAGACATTACATTAAAATAATTATTAATATTTAA
>NW_015711211.1:0-255 GCF_001515625.1 Sinocyclocheilus rhinocerous
ACTCACAATAACGACAAAACTTTGTGCTTTTATAAAATAAAAAAAGGCTAAGTTACATAGGCTACCTGCAGATGCTTCCTCAGGTTCGACATTGAAGCCTTCAATGTCGTAAGCATTTTAATAGATGGCAAACATATTTTGCACTGAACTGTTATATTTGCACCATTATCAGGTTTTTGGATGAAATGTTTTTTTTTTAATTTCAAAATTTCATCCCCATTCCAAACACAAACTCACAAGACGTAATGACTACAG
>NW_015711212.1:0-255 GCF_001515625.1 Sinocyclocheilus rhinocerous
ATAGATAGATAGATAGATAATTAAATATATATTTTATAAAATTATATACAAAATATAAAACGTATATTGCAAGCTATATATATATATATATATATGACAACTTTACATAATCTATAATAATGAGTTATGCGTTCTATAAACATAAAGGTCGCTATGCAGTGTTTCTACTTCGGGGAAAAGCAAGGAGTCTGTCGCCATGGTGCCGAAGTCACCAGAGAAGCCAAAACACAGTCTTGTTCAGGTGAGAGAAACGCG
>NW_015711213.1:0-255 GCF_001515625.1 Sinocyclocheilus rhinocerous
ACAAAACACAAACAAATAAAACTCAAAACAAAACAAAAAAGCTGTGTGTGTGTGCGCAGGTTTATCCTCTATTGTGGGGACCACAATGACCGGAAATGTTTGACATCGTGTGTTCAGCCGACAAATAAATAAAAAATAGTAAAAATACTAAATGATGTTTATCTGAAAAAGTTTTCTGTGAAGGGTAGTTTTAGTGGATAGAAAATATTTTTAGGTTTGTATAAAAACAATAGACATCTATGGCAAGTCCCCACA
>NW_015711214.1:0-255 GCF_001515625.1 Sinocyclocheilus rhinocerous
ACAAATGGATAAACACCTCGAGTTTTGTAATTTAGAATTTCCTCAGACGGACTAGTTGCACTTCATATTTGCAGTTAAGTCTGGATGCAAGTTAAACACAAACCTTTGTTTTCCCCATTTTTAAGGACAGTACAACTTATCCAAACCGAGAGCGGAAAACTGAACTTGACTTGACTTTAACACGAATATCTTAGGTAAAATATCCCACATGTCTTCTTCTTCTTCTTCTTCTTCTGATGTTTATTGGCGGTTTTG
>NW_015711215.1:0-255 GCF_001515625.1 Sinocyclocheilus rhinocerous
CCATGCCAACAAGGTGACATGTGGTCCACACCCACATGGCAACACTACCACACTTTCATCTGCCCCAGATAGAACCCTTGTGACAAACAGAGATGCAACAGGGCCTTCAGATGCTGGACAACTTTTTGCTGCTGAGCTTGCTGTCATTGATAGACATGTACGGACCCCAGCTAGTCCAAATTCCTCGACACCTGGTCCTGATGTGAGACCCAGAAGCCGTGCACAGGGACCCAGCCATTATAATGGCTCATTCAA
>NW_015711216.1:0-255 GCF_001515625.1 Sinocyclocheilus rhinocerous
AAGGAAATGCAAAGACTGTGTTTCCACAACTTGGCACTGCACAGCGTCTTGTTGTCTTCAGAGCTATCTTTTACAGTTTGATGTCTGCATAGACCTGCGTTTGCCTCTCTCATAAACACTATGCACGAATCGGTGGGCAGGGCTAAACAGGCAGCGATGTAGAAGCAGGCACTGATCTTCTTCTGCGGAGGCGGTGTTTAGCCACACTATTATGTCATAGAGTAGAACATTCCACAAGCTGTCGTTTTGGCAGAC
>NW_015711217.1:0-255 GCF_001515625.1 Sinocyclocheilus rhinocerous
ATTGATTACCATTTGTATAACCACAGTTGTACAAATACCATGGTTGGTTAGTGTAGTAAAGCCATGGTTAATTTGTGGTTACCATGATTTAACTATAGTAACCATTTTTTGTTTTTATTAATTTTTTACATAATAAATGTATTTATTAATTAATTAATTAATTTTAATAGTAAAACCATTTGGTTAATTTTTGTAAGAGAAGTTGTAAGAGAAGTTGTAAAGTAAGTTAGCCAGCTTACATGCTTTCACAGTTAC
>NW_015711218.1:0-255 GCF_001515625.1 Sinocyclocheilus rhinocerous
ACAATGTATAAATTTACAAGAGAAACTTTTTTCTTGAAATTTGAGTCTGTATTATAAAAGTAAAAACCCTGAATAGAATCGTTATAGGTAGAATTTCACGTTTAATTCATTTACTAGTTACTTGCTGTTTTTGTAATTTCTAATTAAAAAAATGCTTCTACACTATTTTTAGTGTATAAACGTTATTAAACAAACAAAAAAACTATTGCAAAGACAAAAACTAGAAGTGAAATAACATGAAAATAAGTCAAACAA
>NW_015711219.1:0-255 GCF_001515625.1 Sinocyclocheilus rhinocerous
GGGGCATAAAGATGAACATCCTACAAAAATGGTCTTACAGAACTGGTGAGAACAAAATGAAAGACGTAGAACAAGTTTTGGGTGGAGTAGTAAAATATATGCAGAACAAGTCCGGCTGCCGAAACTGCTGGCATTGGGCCACAATCACGCTGACAAGAATTGTAACACTTATCCGGTACTGGCCCGAGTCTGGGTACTAAAATTAAGTCGACACCACCGGCATTGGGCCACAATCACACAGACGAGAAATGAAAC
>NW_015711220.1:0-255 GCF_001515625.1 Sinocyclocheilus rhinocerous
ACACAATAAAAACTATTTATAATTAGTTAATTAGTAAAAAAAATCATTATATTGTAAAGTAAATTATATCATTTATTAAAAATTGTCTATATATTTCTATTATAATAGCAAAAACAATTGTTATTAATAATTGCAGTAATTAATAAATAATTAAAAAAAATATATATATTTTTTAATGTGTCTATATATCTATATATCAGTTTTAGTGTAAGTTATTTTAGTACATCAAGTTTAACTAAATGAAAATGAGAAATG
>NW_015711221.1:0-255 GCF_001515625.1 Sinocyclocheilus rhinocerous
AATGTATATGTATGCTATGTTTGATTGATGAACATAAAAACCACAGCACTGTATCAGCTGCAGCACAGAGGACAGAGAAACGGGTATTTAAATCTTGACTTGCTTTTCAAGTAACTAGTATAACACATTACTTTTAAATTTACAACAAAATATCTGAGTTCAAATAAATAATGCAAATTCCTTTGTTTTCCCATTTATTGACGGATAACTCTCTTTTGGGGTTTTTGTTATTATAAAATAAATAAGTAAGCCCAG
>NW_015711222.1:0-255 GCF_001515625.1 Sinocyclocheilus rhinocerous
ACAATCAAGCCTAGAAAAAACCCAGTGAACCACCCCTTTAAATATGATGAAAACAAAACATTTCTTGCTCTTTTAATAAGATAATAATAAGAGTTTGATGTGACATACTGTAACATTCACAGTAACTAAAAACACCTCCACAGTCACCTAGCATAATATAATATTAATATAATATTATTTATTAATGTTTTGAACTAGCGTTTATTTGTATATTTTCTGTTTTTATTTTATTTATTTATTTTTTTAATGTTTTTT
>NW_015711223.1:0-255 GCF_001515625.1 Sinocyclocheilus rhinocerous
ATGCTCAACAAAGGAACTCTTTCCTGATGAAAGGAGTGCTCTGTCGGGAACACCTGAACATAAGTCTGGACAGCTTAGTCACACAGCAGGAGGTGTTTCAGTGGCCGCATCTGCGGGAAATTGCGGATGAAATCAGTTTACCTGATGCTGATCTAGCTGATGACGTTCACCTGCTAATAGGTCTAGACCAACCAGACATACTTGCTCCTCGTGACACATGCTGTGGTGAGTCTGGCGAACCATATGCAATTCTGA
>NW_015711224.1:0-255 GCF_001515625.1 Sinocyclocheilus rhinocerous
ACACACGTGCGCGCATACACAAGTGAGCACACTCCCACTCCCACTCCCTATATATTTGTAAATATTAAGCCGCAAAACGACTATTTAAATTTAATGAATGTGTTAATGAATGGCACAGGTTTTGTTTACCACTCGTACTGAAGCGTGTGTGACTCTTGCGGTGATTTTAGCGTAAACTAAATGAGGACATAAATACATGAATAACATCTACAGAACTGCTCTGAGAGTCACTTCATGAGCATTTGACCGTTTCAT
>NW_015711225.1:0-255 GCF_001515625.1 Sinocyclocheilus rhinocerous
ACATCTCTGGACTGGAAGACACTGCGCTTGATGACACCTTACCTCTTTTAGAGGAATCATATTCTGTTCCTTCTCCAATTGATAACTCACTGGAGCCGTTTGTTCAGAGTGAAAGGGTGAAGAAAATTCTTGTTATTCATCGCGGCCAGGCCCTTCAACAGCTTATTGCACATTTTTGTGACAAAAGTGTCTTGACAGATAACATATCTATGAAAGTCATTCTTCCTGATGGACGGCTGGAAAATGCTGTTGATG
>NW_015711226.1:0-255 GCF_001515625.1 Sinocyclocheilus rhinocerous
AATAATCCACAAGTAATCCACACCACTCCAGTCCATCAATCAACTGAGAAATGAAAAGATGTGTGTTTGTAAGAAACAAATCCATCATAAAATTTAAATCATTGCTGCCAAAATATGAGTCCAGAATAACAATTCCTCTAGTGGAAAAAGTCCATCCCCTGCTTTCCCATCACATCAAAATCCACCCACATATTAGTTTAGAACTGTTTTGGCTTGTAAACTGTGTTTGATCTGTGCATATTTCTCTCCTGATTC
>NW_015711227.1:0-255 GCF_001515625.1 Sinocyclocheilus rhinocerous
AGGGGCGGAGCTAGGGTTGGCCACCCCACTCACAACTGCTGCCTCGGTCTCTTTTTTTTTTTCTTGACAAGGATTGTGTTTATTTAGACACAGAACGTCTTTACAAGAACATCAAACAGGAGACTTTTCAGACACGCACTCCACTTCACCTCAGCGCCAGGCGCGAGTCAGACGAGCACGGACACAGTACAGACGACGAGGAGCTTCATCAGAACAATAGTGAACTGCTGTCAGGACGTTATGTCAGTAAAAACT
>NW_015711228.1:0-255 GCF_001515625.1 Sinocyclocheilus rhinocerous
ACATTGCTTGCTCGCTGAGCAGAGGAAGACATAACACCAGGCAAGAGTTGACTTGGCAGAGTATAAGCAGGGTACATGGCGTTATACGGGGCTGGTACTTGAGAGGAGGTGACAGGCCACTGACCATAACTAGGGGAATGTGTGAGCTGCGGCTCAGGCTGGGTAAGAGGAGAGGGTCTTACAGGAGGCAAAGAAAGCTGCTGCTGCTGTAGTTGAAGAGGAGAGGGACTGCTCTTAAGCATACACTGCTGGATT
>NW_015711229.1:0-255 GCF_001515625.1 Sinocyclocheilus rhinocerous
ACAGTAATACAGAGCAGAGTCTGATACTGCAGCAGAGGAGATGATTAGATCCACACGGTTGATCTCTTTTGTAGCTTGTTTTTCTTTTATGAGCTTAGTAAAGAACCTGGGATCTACATCAGATGTCTTAGTTTCTTTCACACTCTCTGTTATGAGCACAAGAAATTGAGGAGCTGATCCGGGATACTGACGGTCCCATTGAAGTGAGTGTGCAGAGGAATAACTGCAGGATAAAGTAACAGTTGAACCAACTGC
>NW_015711230.1:0-255 GCF_001515625.1 Sinocyclocheilus rhinocerous
ACATTATGACGAAAATTATTCGTCAACGAAATTAACACTGCTCTGTAGACATATCTGTTTTTAATGATAATGTATTAATTATTCAAGACAGACTTGTATGTTATGAGGTTTTTAATTATATATGATATACTGTATATACTTCTGTGAAAGTAACTGTGGTTTCAAATTTTCAAAAAAAAATTATTGGCAGTTTAAACCTTTTTTATTTATTTTTTTTTAAAGAAAATTGGAAATCACAGTGTCACAAAGTCTCTT
>NW_015711231.1:0-255 GCF_001515625.1 Sinocyclocheilus rhinocerous
ACAGTATGAGGAGTTATTGGAGGTGGTCACTCGTGCCGTAGCTAAGTTAAACATCGGTTGGCCTGCCGAGAAACAAGCTGAACCGCAGAAAAGCAAGTTAGATGAGCGCTTTCTGCGGAGTAAACTGCCACCTCCGCGCCGGAGCCTACTGTTTTTCCTCGATCTCCACACCAAGGTGTCGAGATCGTGGGTTAGACCGTATTCATCAAATCTATTTACCCCCGCTTCCTCTCACTATGCAAACGTGGCGGGGGT
>NW_015711232.1:0-255 GCF_001515625.1 Sinocyclocheilus rhinocerous
CTCACAAATCAAATCATCAATTCAATCAATCAATTAACCTTTCCCCTCCAATCTCAGCGCTAATTAATATATCGAACTCAAAAAAACTACTCTCCAAAATATACAGAATATCAAAATCAGACAATACATTAAGCTTACCAAATGTTAAATGGGAATCAGACTTATCTATTACCCCCGATGCCGCCTTCTGGACACAAATCTGCAAAAAAGATCTACTTCATGACAAAAAATGCCAACCTGCAACTTATACAGTAT
>NW_015711233.1:0-255 GCF_001515625.1 Sinocyclocheilus rhinocerous
ACATGATATAATGAACTTTTCTCCAACTCATTGTAAACCATTAACTTTCAGTGCAGATGTAATACCTCGTTATATAACATCTTATACATTTAGTACAGTAAAACAAATGAACAATGCATTTAGAATGAATATATATAGGTTTCATTTCATTTTGTCTGCTTTTGCAAATCATCCTGCTGTAAAAATGGACTACACATGCTGTCAGGGCTCACACAGAAGAGAAGAAATTGTTGAATAAAGTTGTTATTTTTGTTT
>NW_015711234.1:0-254 GCF_001515625.1 Sinocyclocheilus rhinocerous
AAAAGCAGCTTTTTAACATAACAAAAAACCAAGCGATGCATTATTAAACGGGCAGATCAGGCACAATTTGAGTAAAGATGTTGAATGTTGAGCCACGGGTTTCAGCAGTGAGCAACAGCAACCGCTCAGCCGCGCTCAGCATGAATAAATGATGACCACAAGATTAGCGGCGTCCGACATGAGCCGTAGTGCATGAGTCCGGCTGTAGCAACACACACACACACACACACACACACACTCACTCACTCACTCAC
>NW_015711235.1:0-254 GCF_001515625.1 Sinocyclocheilus rhinocerous
ATCTATCTGTCTGTCTGTCTGTCTGTCTGTCTGTCTGTCTATCTGATCCCTACCTCCATCTTCCTCAGATTACATCAATGAATCAGTCAATCAGTCTGTCTGTCTGTCTGTCTGACTGTTTATCTATCTATAACAACATAGAATGCAATACAAAATAAAATGCAGTATACATTACAATAAAATACAGTACAATACAATTTTCAGTACACAGTTTAATGTTTTGTATGTACTGTATTTACTATCATTCTTTAAAA
>NW_015711236.1:0-255 GCF_001515625.1 Sinocyclocheilus rhinocerous
ACTCACTTCATCAGGATTTCTGATACTAAAAATATTGAATTATATCACACCAAAAAGAGCAAAAATGCATGAAATATTATGATATTCTTGTTCAAAGCATAAAGAAAATGTAGTGAAGCTTATTTTAAAAACAAGAAAAAAATCTTTGCTAATTTTAGAAAAATATACTTAAGATATACTCTATGGTCTTAATTCTCTAATTTTAGCAAATCGTTGCTAATTTTTATTAATTCATTCCCTCGTTTTAGTAAATCG
>NW_015711237.1:0-255 GCF_001515625.1 Sinocyclocheilus rhinocerous
ACTAAAACTATCATTTAAATAGTATTAAACATTTCAGAATATCAAGGGTTCCTAGTTTAAATGTATCTTCAATGCCCAGCATTGTATATACAGCACATTTTCCAAGACTTAGAAATGCAAGATGTTTAGTGTAAGATCAATACTTTCTTTTTAACAAATGTAACACTATAGTGTACAGGCCCAACAGGGATGCTAGAGAGTGCTCAAACTAAATCAATAGCACCCTCAGTTAAAGCTGTAATAATGGCATTTCAT
>NW_015711238.1:0-255 GCF_001515625.1 Sinocyclocheilus rhinocerous
ACATGTGAACAATTTCTCTCCCGCATGAACACGCATGTGAATCTCGAGACGCTGTTTGTTTGTCAAACTCTTTCCACACTGATCACATGTGAACAGTTTCTCTCCAGTGTGGATGTTCATGTGTCTATTCAGCTTTGCTGATTGTGCAAAACTCTTCTCACACTGATCACATGTGAACAATTTCTCTCCCGCATGAACTCTCATGTGAATCTCAAGACTCTGTTTGTTTGTCAAACTCTTTCCACACTGAGTGCA
>NW_015711239.1:0-255 GCF_001515625.1 Sinocyclocheilus rhinocerous
CGATGACTCGAAAATAAGTTGACTATTAAAAAGAACAGCTGAACACAAGTTCACTATTAAAAAACAGAGTGTCTACACTAAGTGCAAATAGTTGGCAGAAACTATTTACACTAACTCCGCCCATCAATGTAAGGTTACTACAAAAGATGACAGGTAATCAACAAGTCCAGTGGCGTAAATAGAAAGAGCGTGCCGAAGTCATTTTTGATGCGATCGACCCGGGTTCAATTCCACCATTTATCGAACTTTTTTTCC
>NW_015711240.1:0-255 GCF_001515625.1 Sinocyclocheilus rhinocerous
TGCTGACATACCCATAGTGCTCTGCATGGCTGCCTCCTCGCGTCTCCCCAGTCTGTCCTGGAGGTACAATCCCAGTCTGCTCACTGTACTCCTCTCTCAGTCTTACACACACTCCTTCTATCTCTTTCCTTCTCTCTCACACGCTCATTCTTTCTACTCCTCCTCCTCATGCCAAAGTTTCCTCTCTTTTCTCTGGCAGAAACCCCCTTCCTCTCTGTCCTGTTCTCTTCTCTCTTTCCCTGCTGTTTGCCGCCA
>NW_015711241.1:0-255 GCF_001515625.1 Sinocyclocheilus rhinocerous
TCAGAACTGCGAGATTTAAACTCAGATTCGTAATATAAACTCAGCTTTGTGAGATACAAACTCAGAATGGTAAGATTTAAACTCAGAATTGCGATACAAACTCAGGATTGCAATATAAACTCAGGATCGTGAGATATAAACTCAGAATCGCAATATAAACTCAGGATTGTGAGATATAAACTCAGTCAGAACTGCAAAATTTTAACTCAGAATCGCGATATAAACTCAGGATTTTGAGATATAAACTCAGGTTTC
>NW_015711242.1:0-255 GCF_001515625.1 Sinocyclocheilus rhinocerous
AATTAATTCTGAAGGATCATGTGACATTGAAGACTGGAATAAATGCTATTGAAAATTCAGCTTTACCTTCACAGGAATAAATTGCATATTGAAATAGATTAAACCTTAGGATAATGTCAATATTCAATGTTATTTTTTGGGGGGAACAGATGTTAGTATATTGTACCTTTTAACATTTCCAGGAAGAAAGACTAATAACACAATTGACTACTGGCTCTCTCTGGACATTGATAGAAAAAAGAGCTCATTTGGCAA
>NW_015711243.1:0-255 GCF_001515625.1 Sinocyclocheilus rhinocerous
AACTCACACAATCACTTACAAAACAAGCAGCTTTCTGTTGGTAAACGCGTAGAACGCAGATTCACGTGACTTGAACAGCTAAATTTGCGTGTGAAACGTTTTCGCGAAAACTCCCGCACAACGGGTTGAAAATCCAGTAAGTTAACTATGCTGCTTCAGTTTTTACTGACTAAACCGAACTTTAAATCATATTTCATAAGCAACGTTCACGTAAGCTGAAAGTTAAATAGCCTAACGGTTTGACGTTAGACAGAG
>NW_015711244.1:0-255 GCF_001515625.1 Sinocyclocheilus rhinocerous
ACTTTCAAGGTCTTCTCATATAGAAACGGCTTAATTTTAGCAAGCGGAGGTGAAAGAAACTAGATCCAATCACAGAGCTAATATGTTTATCAAACTTGAGAGAGTTGCCAAGCTCCACACCGAAATTCCTCACATGAGAAAAAAAAGTTTGCAGATATCCAAGATCAATCATGTAAATTCCCGAAGAAACAGAGGGGCCAAAAACAATAGCCTCTGTTTTATCTGCATTCAAAAAAGGAGGTTTTTAGAAAGCCG
>NW_015711245.1:0-255 GCF_001515625.1 Sinocyclocheilus rhinocerous
ACTGATTACACACACAAAAAAATAAAATATGTAAAAGTGTATGGTTTCTGCACCATCAACCATTGGAATTGGAAAAATTAATCTTTTCAGACAGGATTCCCAATACTTCTCCCATATGTCATTGGGCAGACCAAGAAAAAAAAATCTGAGTTAAGCAGTGTGTTCAGTTGAGGAATGGAAGAGACGGGGTTAAAAGTAATAGAGCTTCATGACATCAACTGAAAGAAAAATCATTTCAAGTTATTACATTTAATT
>NW_015711246.1:0-255 GCF_001515625.1 Sinocyclocheilus rhinocerous
ACACATGTTGGTATTGTCGTCGTCTTATTCAGTTGTTATTCATTTCCGGAATGTATAAGGTTGATATCCAGACTGCAGACCGGTCATGTCTAGAGATGACAGGATAAAAAAAAAAAAAAACGTATTTTCTTTCTTTTCTTTTTTTTTTTTTTAAATCCTGTCATCTCTAGTGATAATTTAAACTTTGATGGATACCATTGGGATACTGTAAGTACTAGGGATATGCCGGTATCAAATTTTCATGTTGCGATTAAT
>NW_015711247.1:0-255 GCF_001515625.1 Sinocyclocheilus rhinocerous
TTTTGTTTTCTGTCTCTCCGCCATCTACGCCGCTTATTGGTGCCTCCCACGATCCACATAGAGGCCGGTGTTCTTGCTATATCGGACGGAATGTTGTGTGAATGTTGGTAGTTCCTCGTTAAAGGGATGCTCCATGTTAATCCAAAACTAATTAAGTCCAGGTGACTGTACGATAATTGAGCTCGACACAGCTCACCAGGAAAAAACACTGAACACAACAAAAAAACATACTATAAAACACTGAAGGAGAGAGCT
>NW_015711248.1:0-255 GCF_001515625.1 Sinocyclocheilus rhinocerous
AAATCATTCTAATATGCTGATTTGCTGCTCAAGAAACATTTTCATATGAATGTTGAAAAGAGTTGTGCTGCTTCATATTATTGTGATATTTTTTCTGGATTTTTTTGATGAATAGAAAATTCAAAAATCAGTATAACAACAATATAGACCTATATAAATTGTTACATTATAACTGGCTTTACTGTCACTTGATCAGTTTCATTTGCTCTTGCTGAATTAAAGTATTAATCTTTAAAAAAAAAAAAAAAAAAAAAA
>NW_015711249.1:0-255 GCF_001515625.1 Sinocyclocheilus rhinocerous
ACGACTGTGAGGACGTCGCACATAATCTAAAAAATGTTGTATTTATTTATAGAACTTTGTATAAAACAAGACACGGATGTTAGTGGTTATCAAACATTTTTTCTGGGTATTAGATAAACTTATTCGAAAGGGATGTACTTTGACCTTTGGGCAGTCCATCCTGTCAGAATTTGCGCCTAAAACAGATAGCCTATCGAATTAACAAATGCGCTCAACACCAAATCTGTCATGACAAAATACTTCCTTCCTTCCTAA
>NW_015711250.1:0-255 GCF_001515625.1 Sinocyclocheilus rhinocerous
ACTCAGAATTCAGACAAAAAAAGTCAGAATTGTCAGATGTAAAAATTTTTTTAAAAAGTCACAATTACGAGACAAACTCTGGGACAAAAGTCAGAACTGTGAATTGGAAACTCAGAATTCAGAGAGAAAAGCCATAATTACGAAATGTAAACTCAGAATTCAGAACTGCGAGATGTAAACTGGTCTTGTCTTGCAAGAATACATTGCAAGAAAAAAAGTCAGAATTGTGAGATAAAAAGTTACAATTACCTTTTT
>NW_015711251.1:0-255 GCF_001515625.1 Sinocyclocheilus rhinocerous
CTCATCAGTTGTACGCCTGATGAAACAAACACTGACAGCTTCTTTACATTTGTAAAGGCCCCTACAGCAGCTGTGCCTATCTCACCACACGTCTATGAATCAGGGCCCGACCCCAGCTGGGCCTGCAGAGAGAAAGAGAGAGAGAGAGAGAGGGATAGGGAGAACGAGAGAGGAAGAATAGCCATGGGTAACCCCCCATCCGTTCCCCCCCGCACCATGTGCCATGTTCACTTCAACAGAACAAGAACACAAACG
>NW_015711252.1:0-255 GCF_001515625.1 Sinocyclocheilus rhinocerous
CTCTGCGTCTCCTCGTTCCTCACTCCGTGCTCCTCACAGTAGCGAACCGTGACAGAATTACAGACCCAACAAAAAGTAAACGGCGCTCCTTCTCCCCGTTTTTGTTTTTATTTTTTTGAAAATCTTTTTTCGTTTTCCCTCTGCGGCTATGGAAACCGCCGCACGTTTTGTAGCCCTAGCCCTTGCCGTGTGTATGGCGTTGGATAATGTGACGCTGAATTCGCTGTTCTGGATCGGGGCCAACTACCATCGCCC
>NW_015711253.1:0-255 GCF_001515625.1 Sinocyclocheilus rhinocerous
ATAAATAATATTTTAGATTTCAAATGCTAGAAGTGGTGGACATAGTTCATTTGACTAAACTGGACTGTGCTTAATTATCTTTATTCAGAATTAACTGAATAGGATACAATATATTCCTTTCTGACATGTGTAAGAAACAAGTCCAGGCTTCAGTGATGAATTGCACCAATTGTTTTATTCATATTATAAAATATTATGTATTGTGCAGCACTGGAAGGTTTCAGTGGATCACCCTGAGCGTTTGAGTGTGTGTGA
>NW_015711254.1:0-255 GCF_001515625.1 Sinocyclocheilus rhinocerous
ACTGCACTTGGGTTCTCACTTCAACTCGCCTTCAGTGGACCATTTTTTACAAATAAAAAAAATTACAAAAACACTTACGAAACTATTCTAATTAAAATAAAAAATATATAAAAATAAAACCTAACTCAAAATATTAATAAATAATTAAAGTAGTACATAAACAGCAGTAATCATATGGGAATAAATAAATAAAAAAAGCTTTTTGTGTAGAAATTGTAACGAATCAGCTCATGGGAAATATGAATAATTAATCAT
>NW_015711255.1:0-255 GCF_001515625.1 Sinocyclocheilus rhinocerous
ATAAACCCGTCTTTTTAGGCAAGAACCAGACATGGTTGTCATGTAAGCTAAAAAAATATATGTTTAATGGGACTGAATTTGCATTTAACGTGATTACAATTGAATAAAAACATTAGAAATGGTTAATTATATAACGTTTCCTTTCCACTGTTATTCAAACAGTCAGCGAACGCGCACGCATTCAACAAAACTGATGAGTTTCAGCGAAGATCTGAACGTCTCTGATTGGCTACTGCATTCCTGAGCTCAACAGAA
>NW_015711256.1:0-255 GCF_001515625.1 Sinocyclocheilus rhinocerous
GTAAGTTCACTTCTTAATAACTGTTATAATATCAGAGGTGAAAACAGTAAATTATTGAACTAGTATTCATTTTAATGGTATCCCATGGCAAAAAAAAAAAAAGGAAAAAGAGAAAAAAGATACACAATTCAATTAAGGTAAAGCTTTAAGCATGAAAGGTTCATGGGTGTAAGCTAACTGACTTTACAAACATTTGACATTAAAAATATCATTCAGTGTCTATTTCCATGCACTGCAGCTTTTTCCACATAGTCT
>NW_015711257.1:0-255 GCF_001515625.1 Sinocyclocheilus rhinocerous
TTGACATTTATCGTGATAATTTTTTTGGCCATATCGCCCAGCCCTGCATAAAATGCATTAAACATTACATTGCATCAGGGTTTCCCCAAACTGGGCTTAATGTAAGAACTGCAGTGGGTATATGAGTTGATAAAAAGCTAATAATTAATTAAATCATAAAAAATGTCAAATAAATATAATTTAAAAGCTTGAACGCTTTTATTTGTTTACCTGCATGCCTATGTGACCATAAACCGACATCAGAGTACTGTAAAC
>NW_015711258.1:0-255 GCF_001515625.1 Sinocyclocheilus rhinocerous
AAAAAAAAAAAAAAAACTCATCTACATTTTTTTAATCAAATGAGTACATCTTGATTTTTGGGTAAACTATTCATTTAATAGTTATTCACTATGAATACTGATTTAATTAAAATTAAATATACATTAAGTAGGAAATTGTAGGAATCTCACTGATTAAAGCAGCTCCATAACATTGAACTTTATTGAGTCAAATGCACATAAAAATATCATATATACAGTATGATGTAAATGTATGATATTTTCATAAATTAGACT
>NW_015711259.1:0-255 GCF_001515625.1 Sinocyclocheilus rhinocerous
TTGGTTCAAGATTGACTGTAACAGTAATACAAAGACTGACACATTGACGTTTCAATTAAAAAAAAAGTAGAATTTGACAAAAAGTAGTCTTTGATAAGGTCTAAACATAAATACAAAATCAATACCTAAAACATTAAGTAATTCATTGTGTGTGACAACACTGTTCTCAGAAACTACAGGATGCTTATCCTTGTATAATATACTGTAGAGCAGTGTTTCCCAACCTTTATTTAGTCGCGGCACCCTTTGGAAATT
>NW_015711260.1:0-253 GCF_001515625.1 Sinocyclocheilus rhinocerous
CTGTTAATCAGTATGTCTTTGTGCTCCGGGCTACAGTTTGAATAGCCACACTCCTCTGTGGGGAGAAAGTTATTTATGAAGGGCTGCCACCAAATTAAATTTCAAAAGGCAGGGAGAAGGCAATAGGAGAACGAAATGGAAAGATGAAATTGGAATTGTAATGGGTGAAAAAATAGGAGGAGGGAAAACAAGCAGGACAGATAGGAAACAAATAAATCTAGAATGAAAGAAAGATGAGAAATAGAATATGATA
>NW_015711261.1:0-255 GCF_001515625.1 Sinocyclocheilus rhinocerous
AAACATCAAATTTTCATTTTTGGGTGAACTATCCCTTTAATAAGAATTTACAATATTTACTATTTAATGCCATAGAAATAGAGGTAGAGATAGGATGGTGAAGGATGGATGAATTATCATGGAGCGAGGTAAGTGGGTGTTTATATCAAGAAGATCATGAAGGCTGGAGCAGAATATCCTGGAAGTACACAATTTAATTTCATAGTTTGTTTCGAGTGAAAATGCCAATAAACACATTTAAAATGATAATAAAAA
>NW_015711262.1:0-255 GCF_001515625.1 Sinocyclocheilus rhinocerous
CAGTGGGTGGAAGGAATTCAGATCTTCTGGGTCTGCAACTTGAAGGTCTGTAGAAAGATTCCTTGTCAATTCATAGCATCCAAAGTGCTCCAAGTACCACGATGAAAAGCATTCAATGATGAATGATGCCTTGTTGTCCACAATCAGTACTTTGACAATTTTGCCAAAATCAGGCAGTCCACTTGTGCTCCCAACAGAAACAAACATCCCCTCAGAGTACTTCGTTCCATGTAGAATCACACTAGTTGCAAGGGA
>NW_015711263.1:0-255 GCF_001515625.1 Sinocyclocheilus rhinocerous
CAGTGTCAAGCTGCGGCACACTGCGCTCTTGAGACGGAGGGCTTACGTAACCCGATAACACAGGTCAATTACGCCTCTGCAACGTGTCCTTGTGTAATAATGAAATAAGGCCAGATCTGACAGCTGTGAACGAATGGGACCCACAGAATAGTAAGACGATGTCTATATTCTATCAGTATTTCTTTGATGGAACATGGTAATTTAATTTTCTATGGGCTATTGACTGAAATATATACTTTCTATGAGGTACTTTGA
>NW_015711264.1:0-255 GCF_001515625.1 Sinocyclocheilus rhinocerous
ATATATAAACAAACCCCTCAGTAAAAACCTTCAGAATATAGATAGTAATAAAACTCTAAGATTTGGTGTGTGTAAGTGCTGCTGAAGTGGAGAAAAAACTAATTTTGTGAAAACGGCCTTTAAAGATATGTATTGTAATTGCAATCTACAGACATAAGTAGATAAAGTGCAATAAAAAAATGTGAATGATATGTGAACAAACCCCTCAGCAAAAACCTTCAGAATATAGAGAGGAATAAAACTCTAAGTTTTGGT
>NW_015711265.1:0-255 GCF_001515625.1 Sinocyclocheilus rhinocerous
TGTTTGTATTTTCAAATTACAAATTACTTGTATTTTAATTAAATAAATTTCTCACACCCGTATTTTTATATTTTAATTAAATACATTTGATAAACTTGTATTTGTTATTTGTAACTAAATACTTTTTGATGTAATTGTGCCCATCTCTGGTTGAAACTCTCATTTCCTTCTGTCAAAACAACTGTATTGAACATACCTGTCTAAGTGCCATATTCTTTTTCCAAAGTTTGCATGCCTATAACTCAAGAAGTATTA
>NW_015711266.1:0-255 GCF_001515625.1 Sinocyclocheilus rhinocerous
ATATTATTATATTATGTAAACAACAACTTTTATTTTGGATGCGATGAATCATTTGACAGCACTAAAATAAATATTTAAAAAAATAATGAAGACCAGCAGCACAAATGACAATGTAATTGTGACTCACCAGAGACAGTAACACTGAATCTGTATGTGATTTGTCTCATGCTGCTGATGATGGTTACTTGATAAAGTCCAGAGTCTGTGGTCCTGATGTTTGTGATGGTCAGAGATCCAGTCTGATGATCCAGCTTC
>NW_015711267.1:0-255 GCF_001515625.1 Sinocyclocheilus rhinocerous
ATATTGTTTCAATAGAGACTCTTTATTATAGAATATAAAATAAGACATTCATGCTTAATCCTACTTTCATTGTGTACTTTCATTGAGTGTGGGGACTACATGTCATTTTCACATGTTGGCCAATTAAATAAGCAGACGCTTTAGGGCTTGAAGAGTGTGGGGACTACTTCTGCATTAGGATTGGACAGTTGTGAATGTACCGTTTCCTGCTGACTGCACCTTTTAATGTACCCTGTCCTGTTTCTTATGGGGCTG
>NW_015711268.1:0-255 GCF_001515625.1 Sinocyclocheilus rhinocerous
GGCAAACGTACCCTTTCAGTTACAGTTGTTACAAGATGGACAGATCAATTTAATCTTGTCCGCGTTTAAAAGTTTTAATTGGATTTGATATTTGAAATGCTACAAATTTATTTGGAAGCAAATTAGGGTTTAGTATCTTGACATTTATTTTATTTTTATTATATATATTTTTTTTTTTGTAGATAATATGGCATTTAAATATTTATTTTAAAAAAATAGGTTCAATTTATTTTTTATTCATTTTTTAAATAGGCT
>NW_015711269.1:0-255 GCF_001515625.1 Sinocyclocheilus rhinocerous
ATCAAACACAAGAGATTCAGTGTTGCTGTCCACGGTGAGTAACTTATTGTGATCATTATCTGTCTGGAGATGTTCTGGAAAAATCACATCGTTGATTTTTTATGAATAACCATTATTTACTTTATGAAATATTTTCTAAGCAAATATTTTCTTCAAACAATGAGAAAATAAAAACACAAAGTCATATGATGTCTTGCATTACATTTCTTGATTGGCTGAAATTTGGGTGACTGATTCTGAACTCATTTATTCCCA
>NW_015711270.1:0-255 GCF_001515625.1 Sinocyclocheilus rhinocerous
TAAGAGCCCCCTCCTGTGCTCACTTTACACTCATGACTGTATGGCCACTTTCAGCTCCAACCACATTGTGAAATTGCTGATGAGTGATGACGTATTGGTGGGCCTGAAGCATAATAATCAAACATAATATGCAATTTTTTATATGTAAAGATGACATCTGCGCCATTCTCAGTCTCAGTTTTATGTCTAAGAGCGAGTTCAAAAGGTCTCATTCCATAAGAGGGTGAATCTCAGGTCCTGAGGTTCTCAACTTTG
>NW_015711271.1:0-255 GCF_001515625.1 Sinocyclocheilus rhinocerous
ATGCGACGTCTTTGAAAATCGTGCAGTGTGAACTCGGCATTAGAGCTAAATTCTGCAGGACACCGGCGCTCCAGGACCGAGACTAGAAACCCCTGTTACAGTAAAACTGACAACATAGAAGAACCAATAGAGGTCTTAGGAAATGTTTCAGTGATTGAGGTTCATAGTTTGACTCACAGTCTTGTTTCATTTTTTTCTTTTTTTTAATGGTTCACTGAGTGACATCTGATTGTAAAATATGAGTTCTGGGGCCTC
>NW_015711272.1:0-255 GCF_001515625.1 Sinocyclocheilus rhinocerous
ATCAAAGACCTCTGAGATTTAATTGATAGTTCAAATGAAGAATCAGCAAGAATCCACACAGATGAGAAATAGACACCGTCTCACAGGCATGAAGGTCTACATGAGGGTGTGTGCGCGTGTGTGTATGCTGACTGCTCTTTAATCGAGTCCCTCCACATCTGTGTCCACTCTGTATACCGACTGAAATAGAAGGGGAGTGAAGGTTGGCAAACAGCTCTGTCATTTAAATGATAAAAATACCAGTAGAGCTGGGAG
>NW_015711273.1:0-255 GCF_001515625.1 Sinocyclocheilus rhinocerous
TCTTATTGGTCATGACCTCCTAGTCATATAAACAGATTGACTACATCACTCTCCTCCGATAGCTGGTGGGTGTCCTGGTATGCTATGACTGCCATCACTGCATTTGGATAGATGCTGTACACAGGTGACAGCAGAGGAGATTCCCCAACTCTGTCAAAATGCATCTCTCCAACGTGAATTCTCATGTGACGTTTAAGGTGTCCATGTTGCGTGAAGCTCTTTCCACACTGAGGGCAGGTGAAAGGTTTCTCTCCA
>NW_015711274.1:0-255 GCF_001515625.1 Sinocyclocheilus rhinocerous
TAACTAATTAATTAAGTTAACGCGTTAAACTGACAGCCCTAATTTTTACTAAGAAGTGTGTTAAGTAATTACATGAATATAATTAAAATTAAAATATGAGACTTAAAATGCTACACCAGTAGGTCATAGGAAACCACAATGTATTATTTGGTACTTTGTCTATGAATAGTCTATTAAGTCTATTAATAAAATAAAACAGCCAGTTAGAAATTTTTTTACATCTTTAATTAATGTGAATTCACACACCTTAATCAT
>NW_015711275.1:0-255 GCF_001515625.1 Sinocyclocheilus rhinocerous
GTCCTTACGTGACCCTGGATTAGCCTGCATGTCATTTGCCGATAGTGACTGCAGTGAATGGCCTGTCAACTAAATGTATACTTGAAAAGACCATATGCAATCAATTTGCACACTGCAGAAAAACAAACAGCTGATTTTACACAGCCTATTCTATTCAAATTACATACACATTGGATTGATGATACATGCATGAAAAGACATACATCAGCTAAAATTATTCATCTGCCCAGACCAAAATGCTATATTGCAGACATA
>NW_015711276.1:0-255 GCF_001515625.1 Sinocyclocheilus rhinocerous
ACTCTCTCTGTTCCTCTCTGGTGAAATGAGCTGCTGGCTCTCTCTGCTAAATGCTTAACTTTAAATGTGATGCTAAGTGATCAGATGCTGGACAAAAACAAAAACAAAAACAAACAAACAAACAAACAAACAAACAAACAAACGGTGAAAGCATCCCACAGATGCACAAGTGGAGGTGAGTTTGGCAACGGCAAGCATTTGCTTTTGATATAACTCTTTTTTTTTTGGCCTGAAAAAATGTGGTGTCGCTTATGC
>NW_015711277.1:0-255 GCF_001515625.1 Sinocyclocheilus rhinocerous
GCATTTATTTATTTAAAATATTTAACATTTTTTAACAAGTCCAAAAGGAACATAAACATGAGCATTAAAATATCTTTGTTTGCTGAATACATCATTTTTTTCTTCACTAAAGCTCTGAAATGTATTCAGAATTTAAGAAAAAATAACAACAGTGTTTGTAATGACAAAAGAGGGCAAGTAAGTGACAGGCATTTCATTTTGATGTGACTGATTCCTTTAAAGGGGTCATATGATGCGATTTCAATTTTTCCTTTC
>NW_015711278.1:0-254 GCF_001515625.1 Sinocyclocheilus rhinocerous
AATAGTCAGATGATAGATAGATAGATAGATAGATAGATAGATACACAGATAGATATTAGATAGATGAGTTTGAATGGTTTAGAAATAGTACATAGAAGGCCAGTCGGATTGAGTCTAATGGGCTTCAGTGTGTTTAGATTTGAATTTTTACAGTTGGAGTTTGACAGTTTGTCGGAATGTTCAGGTGAGCAGACACTTTTCAATGTAATTCTATGGGATTTTTATGATTTTTAATATTCATTTTTATGAAAACC
>NW_015711279.1:0-255 GCF_001515625.1 Sinocyclocheilus rhinocerous
AAATGACACCATGATGTTTCCATTAGGAGTGTTTTATTCCAGACTTCTGTTCCAGTCCAAGGAACAGAAACTCAACAATCACACACAGCATTAACACGTAATCCCCACAAACTCACTCATGAACACAGTCCAGACGTCAGTCAGAAGAATTGACCGCTCAATAACTATAAACAAAGCTTTAAACAAAAGCAGCGTTCATCGTCTCGCAGCAGCACACGCGTGCAGGCAAGAGCTCATGATACACACACACACACA
>NW_015711280.1:0-255 GCF_001515625.1 Sinocyclocheilus rhinocerous
ATTTTTGGGTGAACTATCCCTTTAACCTCAAATATTCGCAATAGTAATAGTGCTGCTTGCTTTAGCAAACACAAATAATGACAGAAACGACAAAAACGTGAACATATGAATGCAGTACAAAAAGACACAATACACAGGAAATTAACACTCTAAAAATATCAAGTCACAAGTCATCTGGGACAAAAAAATAAAATAAAATAAAATCCCTTCCTCCTTTTAAAGGGGTCATATGATGCTGCTAAAAAGAACATTATT
>NW_015711281.1:0-255 GCF_001515625.1 Sinocyclocheilus rhinocerous
GTTCAAGATGCGACATCATCTGCACCTCTTGAAAATAACCTTACACGAGCACTTAATGATTACAACATCAAGGGTCATTCAACTCTTTGTTGTTTGGATTTCAACACTCGATGCCCATGTGAGTAAACCTAAAATAGTTTCAGAAACTATACATATAAGGGTTACAGTTTTTTTTGTTTTGTTACATTGGTCTATATTTACAGGAAAGTAAAGGTAAACAGAACAAAGCAAGCATTCAAGTGAATTCTGGTGAAG
>NW_015711282.1:0-255 GCF_001515625.1 Sinocyclocheilus rhinocerous
TCACAGAACAGTTTTATCAATATCTGTTTACCATAAAAGATCAAAGCAACTTTAGATTAGTTTTCAGCCCATCTTCGCGCTCCGTGATAACAATACGTCACCGGTAAACAGCAAAGTGTATAGGTTTAGGTTAACTAAATTAAGCATTTTCCAACCATCCATTGAACAATTACCAGGAAAACCGTAATAAAATTGTCAAAAGCTCTCATTTAGACATAAAGATTTGATTAAAAGCCCAAACTTTCATAAATAAGA
>NW_015711283.1:0-255 GCF_001515625.1 Sinocyclocheilus rhinocerous
ATTAAAGGAATAGTTCACTCAAAAATGAATACATTTTCTTTGTGTATATGCATAGTTGTTTTCATAAAAAAAAAAGAAACAAAAAAAACATAACAATGGTCAACTTTTTCAAGTCTTCTGAAGTTATATGATAGCTTTTTGTAAGGAACAGACTAAAATTTAAGTGGTTATTTAAAAAAAAAAAAAAAAAAAAAAGCATTCTGAAGGCTTTGTATATGGGCCATTCTACAGAATTGGTCCAAAGTCAGAGTTGGA
>NW_015711284.1:0-255 GCF_001515625.1 Sinocyclocheilus rhinocerous
ATTCACATTCCGGGCCTGCACAACCGTGCAGCCGACGAGCTGTCATGAGCTGTGCTCCCCGGAGAGTGGAGACTCCATCCCCGGACGGTCCAGCTGATTTGGAGACATTTTGGAGTTGCTCAGGTAGACCTGTTTGCCTCTCCTGAAACCTCTCACTGCCAGCTGTTGGCGTCCATCCATGGCGCTTTGGTAGCGATTCCCAATTCATCAGTCCCGTCGCCACAGCTGCTGTACCACCGCTGAGCGGCCGGGTCA
>NW_015711285.1:0-255 GCF_001515625.1 Sinocyclocheilus rhinocerous
ATTCATACAAGGAGGACAGGAACAGGAAGGACCAAATAAGGAAAAAAGGAACTAAACGGGAACATACACGTGACACATATATTATGTACACAAAACTTGTTTTTATTTATTTTTATATCATGATTAATCGTTGCCCAGCACTAATTATTAATAAAGGCTGTCAAAGTAAGCATGAGAATAATGAAATTTGGTGCTATTTGTGCTGCTGTGTTATTTTTAAGGCAGTTAATGCATGAATTAAATTTAACATCATAA
>NW_015711286.1:0-255 GCF_001515625.1 Sinocyclocheilus rhinocerous
ATTACGTCGCTCCCTTTGCCAAGTGCATTCCAAACGACTACATAAGGGCACGCACGTGCCCTGCTCACTCCAAAGTCCCCACTCTAAGGGCTCTGCCCTTCAAAGGCATAGGGATGATCACTTCCATTTCGAATTTGCCCCGTGAACCGTACGGTACGAATACATGTACCGTTAAACCCCTAATGTATATATATATGCGCATTAACGCAATTTTTTATTATTATGAAAGTCCGTTGCTCACTGGCTCTGAATACA
>NW_015711287.1:0-255 GCF_001515625.1 Sinocyclocheilus rhinocerous
TTAGCTCTGAATATGTTTTGCATGTAGCTCATGTAAGTAAATGTGTTTGGGTAGCAGCTAGTGTCAGTGAACTGGAAAATTACAGGTGGCTTATTAATTTATTACTTATACAGCATTTTGCAAAATGGCCAGCAGTTGCACAGAATTTTGTTCAGAAATTTTTTGTGCGATTTCTCTATAATCTAACCCTGGAACAACACTGCAAAAATTTAAAATTCTCAATGAGCATTTTTGTCTTGTTGTACCAAAAAAATA
>NW_015711288.1:0-255 GCF_001515625.1 Sinocyclocheilus rhinocerous
ATTGTTGGTTAACGTGATCCAAGTAGTTAAGTAAGTTAACAATAGAAACCTTATCGTAAAGTGTAACCTTTTTATGATTTAATATCCTGTTTCACTTGGATAAACGTCACATTATTGAAGAAAATAGCTTGTGAATTCCTTTTTTAATGTTATTCTCAAGATCATTTTCCCTGACAGTCTATTTATTCCCTTAACACACAATTATTGAATGATTGACAACTCAATAAACCGCAGGTATGATTGAACCTTGTGACC
>NW_015711289.1:0-255 GCF_001515625.1 Sinocyclocheilus rhinocerous
ATCAGTACTGGCTTGGGATGGGTGTCATCACGCGTCTCAACCAATCAGAGCATTTGGGGTGGGCCTAAGACTGCAGCAACGCTCACAGAAAGCGCTCACGACTTCATAAGCGGGAGATAGGAAGTAGTGATGGGAAGTTCGGATCGTTTTACCGACTTGGACCTTTGAGTCTCGTTCAGCAAAATGAACAAAGCTTTTTTTGAGTCATTCTGTTCATTTTAGCAAAATATAATTAAAATGTTACGTGTTACTTCC
>NW_015711290.1:0-255 GCF_001515625.1 Sinocyclocheilus rhinocerous
AAAAATGAAGGGGTATGAATACATTCGCAAGGCACTGTATATAAACACATTATTTAATCAATAAATATTTTAATAATCACTGTAGTCATTGAATATTCATTAAAAATATATATTTTTAAATATTTCTTTTAATTTTAATGACTACAGTTCTAATTGATTGACTGAAATGGAAATAGTAAAACATTTATTTTTTTATTTACTTTTTAATTTTTTTTAATCATGTTTACTTATGGTTTTTGTACCAGTAAGATATCT
>NW_015711291.1:0-255 GCF_001515625.1 Sinocyclocheilus rhinocerous
ATACATACAAACATTCAATCAACACAGACTATAGAAAAGACATTACACAACAACATTAACACCTTTATGGCTCCTACAGTCACTATGTCTTGGCTTTCTGCTCTTCCCTGGCTTCGGTAATACACTGATTTTGACACTGTCATGATCTAACAGAAGTAGGCAGATGACCTGTGTAAAAAATATTTTTTAATAAAAATATTTCTTGCTCAGAAATAAATATTCTGTCATCATTTACTCACCCTCATGTCGTTCCAA
>NW_015711292.1:0-255 GCF_001515625.1 Sinocyclocheilus rhinocerous
ATTTAACTAGAAGTTAAACGAAGATTTAGACGTTCTCATAATAGACAAGCACACATTTGAATGGCAGTGCCATGAATGATGTTCTTAATTAAGATTTTCATTAATGAGTCAATAATGAGCACTCTCAGAGTGTGTCAGAAGACACCCAGCAGGCAAATAAGAATCTGTTCATTAAGTACCGTGGTTTTATATGAGGAACAGTTTCTCTTGATGTTAAAGGGGTGGTTCACTGTTTTTTTTCTAGGCTTGATTGTG
>NW_015711293.1:0-255 GCF_001515625.1 Sinocyclocheilus rhinocerous
CTTTTGGAATCCAGTATTTCTCTCGCAACTTTGACAACATGTGATTACGGCCGCTATGACCTATATTTACATGTATTGCTCTTAAGATCAGATGTGAAGCATGGTGGTCCTTTGACAAAATTGCAGGATGCTTGGATTCCTCAGGCATAGCTGATCTGCTTAGTCTTCCACCTACTCTTAGGATTCTGTCTTGTAAAACTGGTGACAACCTATAGAGAGCGCTACTGCGTTTCACAGTTTTACCTTGCTGGAGGG
>NW_015711294.1:0-255 GCF_001515625.1 Sinocyclocheilus rhinocerous
TACATTTCTAGATTTGAAATGCAGAAACGGTGGTTCTTTAAACCTGTTTGTCTTTGCAGCATGAAGATGCTGTTAAAGAGATTCCGGCTGGAGATCGAGGACATCGTCGTGATAACAGACGTGGATAAAGCTCCTCTAGCGAAAACGTGAGTAACATGCGCAAACATGCTCATAAATACACGTATTTTAAAATGCATCTTTATAGTAACTGTTGTGCTTTTCTTCCTCTCTGTTGCTGTAGTTTGCAGCGGTACG
>NW_015711295.1:0-255 GCF_001515625.1 Sinocyclocheilus rhinocerous
ATTGCATGTAATTAAAGGTCAAATCTTCTAATCTCTGAGATGAAATGAGCTTCTCATGAGGTAAATCTCTGACTAAAAGCTCTGTATAATGTAGTATTTGATGCAAGGCTGTGAAAGCGTCTCTGTGTTGGCGTGCGTTTGGTCAGTCTGGAACGGTGCCCCTGTAAAACACAGGATAAGGATGGAATAGGCTGCTTTAGTGCTTCCCCGGCTCTCGCTGGTGTTAATTAACCGAGCTTCATTAAAAGGCCACGC
>NW_015711296.1:0-255 GCF_001515625.1 Sinocyclocheilus rhinocerous
TAAGGTTGGTCTCTTTTTAAAGAAGACAATTAGTAGATTATTACAGAAGTGAAATCTGTGAAATTTAATAAAATGAAAGTATTAAAAAGGTATAGAAGTTTAAATGTACTGTCAAGAAAATGTATTGTACTATTTTTATTTAATTTTATATAAAATAAATATTTTTAAAAATAGTTTAAAAATACAAAATTGCTGATAAAACTGCAATTTTCTGAGATACTCTTGTTTTTTTTCTGTAAAACTTATGTGAGAAAA
>NW_015711297.1:0-255 GCF_001515625.1 Sinocyclocheilus rhinocerous
TGGAGGGATTGAGGAGATCCTCAAAGTACTCTTTCCACCGCCCAATGACATCCTCAGTTGAAGTCAGCAACGCACCACTTCCACCACAGAACGCACTACGCACCACGGAACACTGCTTCCCCCTTCTGAGCCACCGGACGGTTTGCCAGAATCTCTTTGAAGCTGACCGAAAGTCTTCCTCCATGGCCTCACCGAACTCCTCCCAGGCCAAGTTTTTGCCACGGCGACTGCCAGAGCCGCGTTCTGCTTGGCCCG
>NW_015711298.1:0-255 GCF_001515625.1 Sinocyclocheilus rhinocerous
TCTGAATGATAGTTAAACCCAAACAGCAGATTCTGTGTAGTTTCAACACATCATGTCAAAGGTAGAATGTTTATGTGCTTTAGGTTTGGTCTTCATCTTTGCACTTGATATGGTATCTCAAGATTCAGGCTTTGTGAAAACACCCTCTAATTACTGGATGTAGATATATGTGGCCTGACTGACAGAGTAATAATGCAGTACAGTAACACAGCGCTGTAGCATATAAACACAGCGTGCAACACATCATTATATAGA
>NW_015711299.1:0-255 GCF_001515625.1 Sinocyclocheilus rhinocerous
TAAATATTTTAATATTATTCCTACTTAAAACAATTGAATGAGCAGCTTTATTACAACAGATGCACCAGAAATATCTTGTCTTTGAGAATAGAGGGCCTTAAATCAAATGGGTTGACAACCACCGTGTTCCACTATTGTCCATCACAATATTTCAAACTCAGCACGTGTTTATGCAAGTAAAAAGGCGGCAACTGGATTTTGACAGAAAGATGGAGAAGCAATTTAGTCACTTTCCATTTTTGTTGAACTTCCTCA
>NW_015711300.1:0-255 GCF_001515625.1 Sinocyclocheilus rhinocerous
TCTTGTCTGAACTTTGTCTGGGCTCAAAGCTGTTTGTTAGGAACTAGTTTTCTTTCTGGAAGCTTTGCATTTAAACAGCTAATAAAATGCTTCAACTTAAATCCGTATTTTGTGTCTAATTACTTATGTGGCAAGTAGCCATGTAAAAAGCAGGATAATGGACATCCAGTTGGTTTTTATCATAGACGGGGTCTGCAATAACAACTGTCTGGATGTACTGTACATTATTCCTTAATAATGCAACAGTGGCTTAAC
>NW_015711301.1:0-255 GCF_001515625.1 Sinocyclocheilus rhinocerous
AGCAATGTTTAACAGTAAAGCTTTCCCTAATGAAAGAGGTTTCTGACTTATGATATGTCATTTGCAATGCAGACAGAAACTTTTTAATGTGTTAGAAGTTCTATACGCAGACAGTTACGTTAGAGCTTCAATGCACAGCACTGTTTATTTCAGAGCATCTGTGAACACTAATGCTGTGTAAGGCAATTCAAGTGGTTCGTGGGATTTTTCCAATTAAAAAAAATTGCCATTGGACGAATAGTTGGTGCGAGGGCT
>NW_015711302.1:0-255 GCF_001515625.1 Sinocyclocheilus rhinocerous
ATTTTCAAAAACTCTGGTTGCAGTGTTATCGTGTAGACAGCGAAAACTGAGATTTTGGCTTGTGACGTCGGAGCATGCACTGTTATTTCTTCTTCTTATATCTTTCTGGCAGTGTAGACGCTACTGGGCATATTACTGCCCTCCACAGGTCAAAGTTTGAACTAAATTCGTATATACAGTCCTGTATTATGCAAGAACTGAAGAACTGCATCAGAGATCAGTTTATGCTTATCACTGTGTCCAAACAAAGAAGTA
>NW_015711303.1:0-255 GCF_001515625.1 Sinocyclocheilus rhinocerous
TGCGGAACAGAGACGCTGCAGAGTGGGCGGTAATGGTCAGAAATTTAGTGGTAGCAGAAAACAGTCTTACAAAAATGCACACAATGTTATATTGTTAGCACTCATGTTATTGCCTCCTCATGATGAATCACTTGTTTTACTCTTCCTCATTGTAAAGGTGCTGTCACGTTGGCCGCGGAATGACAATCTCAAAAGAATCCGCAAATACAAACCCAGCAAACATGCCCGTGCGGGCCCACTGCGGGTTTTCTGTGG
>NW_015711304.1:0-255 GCF_001515625.1 Sinocyclocheilus rhinocerous
ATGAAAAAATATGATCGTTAAACAAAATGAGAAGAATTTACACATTATCATCCTGTTCAAATGTTTACATCCCCCAGCTCTTAATGCATTGTTGCCTTCTTGAGCATCAGTACAGGTTTTCACTTTTTGTCATCATTTTGTATGAGTCCCTCAATTGCCCTCAGTGTAAAAAGATGGATATCAAAATCATACAGTCACTTTTGGAAAGGTTTCAAATATGCAGAAGATGCTGGAAAACCAAAGAATGTGCAGGAG
>NW_015711305.1:0-255 GCF_001515625.1 Sinocyclocheilus rhinocerous
TTGTAAAATGTTTAACTGTCAGTATGTTTATTAAACAAAAAGCAAAGTATTTTTATAAAACATTAAGTATGCTTTACAAGACAGAAAAGTAAAACGTATTGATATTAAATATAAACCTCATTTATAAAAATGTTATTTTTTATAAACCCATGTACTACTGATATGTTTTGTGTGTTCAGATTCTGCCCTCTTGTGGTGAACCGGAGCACGTTGTAAACACTGACGTGAAAGCTTGTGTTTTATTTCACTCAGGCT
>NW_015711306.1:0-255 GCF_001515625.1 Sinocyclocheilus rhinocerous
GCAGAGAAATCAATCAGGTAGGTCAGATGGAAGTTCAGACAATTTAGTCTATGCAAAGTTCAAAGTATGTGCAAAAAAGTTCACTTAGTATGTGCAAAAAGTTCATAAAGAAGCTAATTTTACCAGAGCAAGACAGTATCCAAGTATACAATACGTTGACTTCTTGAACCAGTTTTGCTTGTCCTTTCATATGTTGGTGTGGCAGTGTTATTCTGTGATTGTTGCATGTCCAAAGCAGCATGTTGTAAATGAGTG
>NW_015711307.1:0-255 GCF_001515625.1 Sinocyclocheilus rhinocerous
CCAGATAGAGGTTTCCACTTGCAGCTCCTGCCATTCAAGAAGACTGATGTTTTTCACATGACCAGGCCACACCTTACCATCTTCCTGTTTACTGAAGCTATTTTAACACCTCTATTACCTCCATATACACAATGTACCTGTGTGCCGTGTCTTTGGGTCTCAATGGATTGTTGTCATAGCTGCAAACTCTAGAGACCAATCTACAGCGATTTAGCGTTGACATGGTTACAATCTCCTCACATGTTCTCAGTATTG
>NW_015711308.1:0-255 GCF_001515625.1 Sinocyclocheilus rhinocerous
AGACTCTTGAAATGAGCTAGATGTGAAAACAACCTGATACATACAGTATATTGATGTACTATATAGCTGTACTGACTGATAAATAAAACTGCCATCTAGTGGAGTGCTGTTGTCTAATGGTTTGATTCTATTCATTTAGAAAAATGTAAAAATGCTTTCAGCATTTTTTTTTAATATGCATGTACTTGAATGAATGAAATAAAAATACATATTCAATTTCTTCAGTTTTATAATTTATTTATAAAATACATGTGT
>NW_015711309.1:0-255 GCF_001515625.1 Sinocyclocheilus rhinocerous
AGATATTGAGTTTAAAAGGCGGATTAATTGATGAGTTGGTTCAAATTGAAGAAGAAATTAAGATTACAAAAAAGGTATTGGTTTAAAATCCAATCCAAGAATCCATCTGGTTTGGAATTAGGTTTAATGCAGTGTTGTTATTGTCATTTTCTTTAATTAAAATAATGCTAAAATAAAATTAAATAAAATATAAATATTGGGTGAAAAACGTAAACTTCTTTAATTCTTTAAAATCTTTAATTTATGTTAATGTGT
>NW_015711310.1:0-255 GCF_001515625.1 Sinocyclocheilus rhinocerous
AACTGGGAACTAGGAATGGCTCCGTAATGCAGCTATCGCTTGGAGTCACAAAGTCATATATAAAAGACTTAAACTGAATAATAAATGTCTGTATTGATTTTTATACAATACTATACTTTTATACTATACAATACAAGAGACTAAACAGAAACACGGAATGGCTCAGTAAAGCAGCTAACACTAGGAGAGTGATGAATGCAGAACAATACAAGAGACTAAACAGAAACACGGAATGGCTCGGTAAAGCAGCTAACA
>NW_015711311.1:0-255 GCF_001515625.1 Sinocyclocheilus rhinocerous
GCGTGGAGAGATCTTTGACAGGGCAAGACGCATATCATCCTCAAGGGTCAGTCTGGCCCTGTATTTGGTTTTAAGGGCTGTCATGGTTGAAAACCCAGCTTCACAAAGGTAGGTGGTGCTAAAGGGAATCAGCACCTTCATTGCAGCTGTGTGACAGACTGGGTGTTCTTCTGCCATTTCAGACCAGAATGATTCCAATGAAACCTCACTGAAATGGGCTTTCAGGCTGGCATCAGAGGATATTTCTATAAGCTC
>NW_015711312.1:0-255 GCF_001515625.1 Sinocyclocheilus rhinocerous
GGACACTACTGTGCTTTTTGAACCTCTTGAGGGTGGGTTGCCTGCTGGGTTGGTTGTAGCTCCCGCATTGATTTGTGTGACTAATGGTACTGCTTATGTACCAGTAGTGAATGTAAGCACCTTAGATGTTGTGTTGTACCCACATAACACCTTGGGCATTTTGAACACTGTTCTGGTGGTTAGCTTGCCCACAGAAGTAGTAGAGGTAAAGTCCGCTACAGTCACTGTTAATTCTCAGGCCCCCCCGGTAAGTTC
>NW_015711313.1:0-255 GCF_001515625.1 Sinocyclocheilus rhinocerous
ATGATATGATGAATGGATGGTTCATTTTAACAGTAGATTCAGTGATGTTAGAGACTAGAGCGGCGCATTAAAGCCTGTGTTACGGCCACCGGAGCAGATCGCGGCCACTCAATGCTGGTGTTTACCGGCCGCGCAGCCCAGAACTCATGCTTATCACATCGGTCACATCACATGGCGCGACAAAATACAATAGAATTATATTGTATTTTGTCGCGCCGCTCGCGTCCAGTGTAGAATAGAACCCATTATAATCAG
>NW_015711314.1:0-255 GCF_001515625.1 Sinocyclocheilus rhinocerous
TATGATTATTATTATTTATTGGGAAATAGGCATTCCCTATGTCAATCATCACATTTGATCAGATTTTATTTATATGAAGTTGTTTTGTGTATGTATGTGTGTGTGGTCCTGGTAAACCCTACATTATGGAGACAAAATGTCCCCACAAAGATGGCAATATCCGAAATCCTTGGCCTTATTGGGGACATTTTTTAGTCCCCATGTAGAAACAAGCTTATAAATCATACAGAATAAAGTTTTTTGAAAATCTAAAAA
>NW_015711315.1:0-255 GCF_001515625.1 Sinocyclocheilus rhinocerous
ATCAACTTGTGGAAAATGGGCATCCGATGACCCCTTTAAGCTTTTTTGCTATTCAGATATTTTGCAGAGTAATTCTATTTGTTAACCGAAGGATACATTTTTTATTAAAATGTTTAAGTATTATTGTTGTTTTAAAACTAAAAGGCTAATTACTTACTTTTAACACTGAAAGTAACTTACCCAACACTGGGTGGCACTATAATAAGTACTTTTAACGTGGCTACAAAATATTGGCGTATATTTTCTAAATGGTTT
>NW_015711316.1:0-255 GCF_001515625.1 Sinocyclocheilus rhinocerous
AGAGAGATCATTAACTCCAACACATTTAATGAATTTGAACGATGAAGTCAACTCTTTCTTTATGGATCTATATTAGTCAAGGTGCCAAGGGCATCATTAAAAACTTTGCCTCTTTCATTGTCTTTTCTCGGTCGACTCCCATGCTGCAATGCAGTGCTATCCTTATCTCCTCTTGTTCCTCTTTTTCTCCTCAAAAATGTCCTTCTCTCTTTTTTTCTCCTTCAACAACTTCGGCGAGACAGAGAGGTTGTCTGT
>NW_015711317.1:0-255 GCF_001515625.1 Sinocyclocheilus rhinocerous
AAAAACGACTTTATTCAACAATTTGTCTCCTCCGCGTCACCCTAGTGCCCTTTTGGAGAGTATCCACTGAACGCAAACAGCGTACGTTGTTCTGTGTCAGCCGCATCATGCAGATACGTTTTCTACGTTGTTTGTGCTTTGATTTGAAAACAACATATCCGCGTTGTTTATGCGCACAAAAAGTATTCTCGTAGCTTCGTAATATTACGATTGAATCCCTGATGTCACATGGATTATTTTACCGATCTCCTTGCT
>NW_015711318.1:0-255 GCF_001515625.1 Sinocyclocheilus rhinocerous
AGAGGACCAAATGCGGACGTAAGTGGACATCCTCAAAACGTCCGCAAGCGAACGTTACACAGTGGACCAAATCCGGACGTCCGCCCGCGAACGTTACAAAGGGACGTCCCCTGTTTGCTGGGAGTGTATTGGTGATCAGAAAACCGTTGCAACCGGTTCTTGACTCGAGAACGAACCGCTCCAGAGTGGGCGTGTACGTTCGTTATCAGGCTCGCTGCACACATGCTGCTCTGCTCGTGTTCATCTTAAAGGGGT
>NW_015711319.1:0-255 GCF_001515625.1 Sinocyclocheilus rhinocerous
AAGATTTTTTAGCTGTTAGTGTTAGTGTTAGATTTTGATTCCAACCAGTCGGAGGATATCAAACATGTTTGATATTTTCAGACGATTTTGAAACACATTGTTTTCATTTGTCACCCGTCTCCTAGCAACAAGATTCACCTTTCTTCATGAGTTTGTTGTGATCGGAATTACTTTAAAGTCTGATAGTGTGTGATCCTCCGCCGTTTAGTGTATGATGCCCAGTTTTTCCTTTGTGACTGTTCACAAAGTCGGTAA
>NW_015711320.1:0-255 GCF_001515625.1 Sinocyclocheilus rhinocerous
ATTTTTAAGTTTCAATGGAAAATGTTTCAACAAAACAACATTGGACCCCATTTACTGTCAAATGAAAAGACATTTTCCAAATGAAGACTATTTTTGTTTTCAGTTGAACTATCCCTTTAAGAAAGCAAGATATCATATTGTCAGATTTTTTCCTGTACAGAAACAAAAACATTACTGCCAAGGAATAAAAAAGACATCACAGCCAAGCACGGTTATAATTGCCATGTTTGTGGTCCCTGGTTAGATTTATGTCTA
>NW_015711321.1:0-255 GCF_001515625.1 Sinocyclocheilus rhinocerous
AAGATTTTTTAGCTGTTAGTGTTAGTGTTAGATTTTGATTCCAACTAGTCAGAGGATATCAAACATGTTTGATATTTTCAGACGATTTTAAAACACATTGTTTTCATTTGTCACCCATCTCCTAGCAACAAGATTCACCTTTCTTCATGAGTTTGTTGTGATCGGAATGACTTTAAAATCTGATAGTGTGTGATCCTCCGCCGTTTAGTTTATGATGCCCAGTTTTTCCTTTGTGACTGTTCACAAAGTCGGTAA
>NW_015711322.1:0-255 GCF_001515625.1 Sinocyclocheilus rhinocerous
AGGCATAGCTAGCTAGCAAACTGTAGGCTGTAGTAACTAATGGTAATGACAGTAACTCGCGATTGAGTGGGCAAACCTCTGAAGTTAATGCGCTCTAGTTGTTAGGTGTGTTCGACTTGAACATCAAAGTATGACATCGAAATATCGCGAGAGCAATTTGAAAGCATAAGGAGCCATCTGCTCTCTATAGCTCTCACGTTACTTTGATGCCATGCCAAAGCCACTAGAAGGCAAGCCTGCAACCTTTAGCCAAAA
>NW_015711323.1:0-255 GCF_001515625.1 Sinocyclocheilus rhinocerous
AGCATCCCCATAAGGCAGGAGAGAGATGAAATGATAAAATCCCCCGAAAAAGCAGATCTATTGCCAAGACATATGTACTGCTGCTGCTATGGAGAGCCATGCGACTGCATGTTTGCTATCTATGTGAGCCTGCCTGCTTTGCAGAATGGCTTAACACTATTGCTGTGTGTACCTGATCAGTTGACCAGATAGTGTAAAACTAATGACTTGACTTAAATGTGTTTCTGGGCTAGTGAAGCCCAGATAAATTAGTGG
>NW_015711324.1:0-254 GCF_001515625.1 Sinocyclocheilus rhinocerous
TTAAGGGGGTCTGAATACTTTCCGTACCCACTGTATATATGAGAAAGTAAATGTGAAATATAAAATGAGAAACATAATCTCTAAAGGGACAGTTTGTATCTAATATGCAATGTCAAAATGCATTGCCTTTTGAACTTTTCAATTCGAATACAGTGCTGCCGAAATCCTGCCAAATATTAATTTCACAAAGTTGAAAATAATATGTTAAATGTGAAATTGTGAAGCAAGGCAAACATCTAAAATGTTCAGCATAA
>NW_015711325.1:0-255 GCF_001515625.1 Sinocyclocheilus rhinocerous
AGTCAGTCACGGCATCTTTCAGCTACGAGTGAAACGCGAGGCCGTGGTCTAAAGTTCGAAGTTCCCACGCGAACAGCAGCCCTTCACCGGCTCAGATTTCGGCGACACACCGACACGAGAATTAGCACTATTTCGGTAAATATTTAGGTAAAAAGCAATTATAGAGAACGGTTAAATACACTTAAAGGGGTCATCGGATGCGACATGTTCATATTTGGCTAACGATGCTTTTGGGAAACGCACCCCAGAGCTGGC
>NW_015711326.1:0-255 GCF_001515625.1 Sinocyclocheilus rhinocerous
AAGATCGGATCTGTGCATTAAGACTTGCAGTGTAAACGCAGCCATTGCTTACTCCAGTAAAAAGTTGGTCTCATCTGAATCAGATTAGAAATATGCACAGATCAAGCACTCTTTACAAGCAAGCGTTATTTTGAATTATGGATATTTTGGCCAGAAGTAACAGTTTAAAGTTAAAAAAACATCTTAATGATGGATTTGTTTTAAACACGTAGCTTTCCCCTTCACAAGACAGTAATTAATATGAATTACTTGTGG
>NW_015711327.1:0-255 GCF_001515625.1 Sinocyclocheilus rhinocerous
TGTTGTACTCCTTCTGTCATCTAGATCTGACGCCCAGTCAGCATCACTGTATGCCACAAGTTTAAGTTTTTCATCACTTTTCTTGTAACATAGTTCATGATCAATTGTACCTTTCAAGTACCTCATTACATGTTTAACTGTAGACCAGTGTTGTTCGTTTGGGTTAGACAAATATTGAGACAGTTTACTAACAACCCAACTTAGATCAGGTCTAGTACATGTCATCAGATAGATCAAACTACCTACTGCCTCACG
>NW_015711328.1:0-255 GCF_001515625.1 Sinocyclocheilus rhinocerous
AGTTCAAAAGAACAGCATTTATATGAAATAGAAATCTTTTGTAACTTTATAAATGTCATTACTGTAACCTTTTTCTCAAATTAGTGCAACATTGCTGAAAAAAAGTATTAATTTCTTTCATTAAAAATAACCTTACTGCATCATTTTAGCTAGTCCTTGTCACGCTGATGTATGTTCAGGCATTCGTTTTTCTAATAAGTTTGCTTTGAGTTAGTGTTACGATCACCAGCTGGAGTGCCCATGAGCTCCTCCAGA
>NW_015711329.1:0-255 GCF_001515625.1 Sinocyclocheilus rhinocerous
AGCTGTGGTCTTTTGCTCCCAGGAGATAGGGACAACCACAGGGAAAAGAACAGAGAAGCCCGCTCTTTCGTCTAAGCGCTCTCAGGTATCGAAAAGCAACACGCTGGCTCGTGTGAAGCTCAAACTCATGACCTTCAGGTTATGAGACTGACGCACTGCCTAACTGCGCCAATGAGGCCAGTGGGCTGATGGGGCTGAACAGAGAATTACTAGCTTTTATGTTCTTGCTTTTAGGTGTAGCTTCAACAAGTCAGC
>NW_015711330.1:0-255 GCF_001515625.1 Sinocyclocheilus rhinocerous
AGTGTTGTTTTTCTGCTTTCGATAGTTATCAGTGAATTGGTTTTGTGGCAGAAGAGGCAGACAGAAGGCCGTTTGTAGTGATAAGTGTGATGTGCTAAAGTGGGATGTGCTCAGTTTCACCAGCTATTCAAATGAAACAAAATTGCAGAAAAAATACTCAAAATGTTCAAATGCCTCTAATGATCTGATCCACATTTTATTTTATTTTATTTTTTAACAATAGATTTTACCCTTTTCTAACTGTTTGGTTTCATG
>NW_015711331.1:0-255 GCF_001515625.1 Sinocyclocheilus rhinocerous
AGAGTTGTAAATATCAAACATGTTTGATATTTACGATTTGAGTTCAGGGACACTCCCTCTTAATCAGGAGCAGTTAAATAATCATAATGACACCACACAGTAGAGGATTTTTTTGGACCAAAAAAAACCAAACTTTTGCAACAAGCCTCGATTCGGGCCACACCCCCCCATCGTTCAGGGATGCAAATCGGCCTTAAAGGGGTCATATGGTGCGATTTCAAGTTTTTCTTTCTCTTTGGAGTGTTACAAGCTGAT
>NW_015711332.1:0-255 GCF_001515625.1 Sinocyclocheilus rhinocerous
AGAAATGTTTTCAGTTACAATGCCATTAAAAAATCCTCTATTTACCATGATTAGTTCGTTCCATGAGTAAAAAAAAAGTATCTAATAACCAGGCATTAATAAGATAAAGTGAATATTATACAGCTGGTCGTGTGATCTCTGGGGAAGTCGTGGCCTAATGGTTAGAGAGTCGGACCTGTAACCCAAAGGTTGCGAGTTAGAGTTTTGGGATCCGGCAGGAATTGTAGGTGGGGGGAGGGAATGTACAGCGCTCTC
>NW_015711333.1:0-254 GCF_001515625.1 Sinocyclocheilus rhinocerous
TTAAGGGGGTCTGAATACTTTCCGTACCCACTGTATATAGGAAACAGTATCAGTCATAGAACCAAACCGTGAGTAACTCCATTTGATATTAATGATCCACTATCAGGATATATAGTATAAATCATCTGAGATAATCATGAGCACAGTGGAAGACATGTTTTATCTTGAGGATAGTTACTTGAAATATTGTGTCTATGTAAGACACAATGTAAGTTCCCTTTCATGGGAACTTCGAACTGCATCCTCTAGGGGTC
>NW_015711334.1:0-255 GCF_001515625.1 Sinocyclocheilus rhinocerous
AGGCATTTATAATATCGATGGACGAGGAGTCGATAGCAGCCTCCATGCAGGCTCATATAATATCACTCGTGTCAAAAAAAAGAGCAAGTATTAAAAGGGAGGGGGAAATCAATGGCCATTGGCGATATAAAAAAAACACACGCAGATTATTAAACTAATGGAGATAAAGAGGTTAGAAACATCTCAATCGAACGAGCAGACCGGGCCCGACTTTAATCTGTATAAGATTAAACCCTTGTTAGTCTGCTAATTATT
>NW_015711335.1:0-255 GCF_001515625.1 Sinocyclocheilus rhinocerous
ATACATAGCCGCCCCCAAATGTCACTCTGGACATTTGAACATGGTTGTAAGCCCTATTTAAGTGGCGGGATTGGAGCTGTCATCATCCTCAAGTTTGGGAAGTGGAATTAGGCGAGCCACTGGTCTGACATAAGTTCGGTCCCCCACCTGAACTGCAACTGTCCTTATCCGTCCGTCAGGTCCAGGGAAGGTGCGGGCCACCTTGCCCAGTAGCCAGAGGGCTCGTGGAAGTTGAGGGTCCATGATGAGCACTAC
>NW_015711336.1:0-255 GCF_001515625.1 Sinocyclocheilus rhinocerous
AGTGATGCCATAGAAGAACCATTTTGGGTTCCCCAAAGAACCTTTTAATGGACAGTTCTGAAAAGAACAATTTTTTGTGTTTGAAATGCATTTTGTAATCTAAAGAACCTTTTTCCAGTACAAAGAACCTTTTTTGCTTCAAAAGGTTCCAAGGATGTTAAAGGTTCTTCATTGGAACAACTTTTATTTTAAAGTGAACTTTCTATGTTAGACCTATAAAATAACCCCACTACTTAAGAAACCCACTCTTAACCC
>NW_015711337.1:0-255 GCF_001515625.1 Sinocyclocheilus rhinocerous
AGAAATGCCCTCAATGACCAGAAATGTTTCGCATTAATCTGAAGAGAGAGAGATGTTTGTCACTTCAACTTGTTGTCCTGTCATATTAGTGTCATGTCAGAAATCTAAATGGAATGTGTTTATGAATTTCTGAAGAAACACATAGGCAGGTGTCATCTGGTCTAAAAAAAAAAGTTTAATGTGGGTCAGGCAATTGGAAAACAGCTGTTCAACATGCTATAGTTCTCATAAAGGCTATAACTCGGTAACTAAAAA
>NW_015711338.1:0-255 GCF_001515625.1 Sinocyclocheilus rhinocerous
AGGAATAAGTGTTAAATCCTTTTATTCTCAAAAATAATATTCTCCCTTTTATTTTCAGATTTTCAGCTAAATGTCAGAAATAGTTTCATACAGATTTTAACAATATTTTTCTTGTACATTTTTTTTTTTCTGTTACAGAAAATATATCAGCCCACTACACTGGACGTCATGCACTAAAGGGTACAATTCTGCCTATGGGCCTATCTGTAGATTCTGCCTTATTTTGTATGTTTTATTAAAATTATGATATAATTT
>NW_015711339.1:0-255 GCF_001515625.1 Sinocyclocheilus rhinocerous
AGGGAGCTGTGTCGGGTCATGATGTTCGAGGTGGTGGAACAGGAAAGCACCATCATTCTTCAGGACAAACAGGAGGTAGAGACATGCCATATCAGCATCACTAGTACTAGTAGGGCTGGTAGAATCGATTCAATTACCATTCACACGCTTTATGAATTCGATTTAAGCCTTGTTTAAATGCAAATGTATGGCATAAAAACAAATCTTACGCAGTCATGAGCCCCAAAACTGACAAAACATTGATCTGTGATGATC
>NW_015711340.1:0-255 GCF_001515625.1 Sinocyclocheilus rhinocerous
CATATTATTGATTTTTTGACCCCCAAGAATGTATAGATAGGGAAGCGGATTCTTTTACTCCTCTCTGGTCAATAGTGAGAGGAGATGTTTGGATCTAACTTCCTCTGGAGTGCAGCAGTATAAAGAAACCATTTGGTAAAAAGAGATGGAGGACCTTTATTGGTTCATAGAAGGATAAAACGATGGGTGGATTTATGGTGTTGCACTGTGGGCAAAGGGTTTAGCGGTGAGGCTTGATGAAGCCTCAGAGGGGGG
>NW_015711341.1:0-255 GCF_001515625.1 Sinocyclocheilus rhinocerous
CAAAAAGTAATATTATTACAGTAACTAAGTTACTGCCCAACACTGTTCTTTTATTCATATTCTTTTATTCATTACATTATTATTTATTTATTTATTTATTACATTATATATATTTTTTGGTTTTACCTTACCTTAGTTTTATTCGATATATATTTCCCTCACAACTGAAAACTCTATGCTATTTTGTCACTTTTGACAGGATTTTTGCCCTGATCCCTGGTTAATTACAATACATAGTAAAAATAGAAAAATTGA
>NW_015711342.1:0-255 GCF_001515625.1 Sinocyclocheilus rhinocerous
CATACTAGTAGAAATGAGCGAAAGTAGAAAGGAAAGCAGCGTAACGGAACGGCTACATTAGTGGGCGGGGCTTAGAGAGGAGAGGGTGCCTCTGATTGGTCAGGAGTGAACGGTCTAAATAAATAAAGTCTTTTTATTAATGAAGGAGCTTTTCAAACAATACATTATGCATTATTTTATTAAGAAACTTCCTTTTACAAGAAGAAGAAGAAAAAAAACACTAACCTTTAACACTAGCTTGCTCTATTCTTTTTT
>NW_015711343.1:0-255 GCF_001515625.1 Sinocyclocheilus rhinocerous
CAAAATCATTATGACTGTGGGAGATCATCGGCAAAATGAGATTTGAAGAAACACAGGACTGCCTTCTGCTGTACTCATGCTCATCAAGCTCCACCCAAAGGATTCTGGGACCCTCTGTTGATTCTTAGAAATTATTAGTGATATTTCCCACAACTGAAATCTGAGGCAATTGTCTGTCGTTTCTTTATTTCTACTGCAAAAAAAAAAGTATTTTTTTTTATATTTGGTTAGAATTTTTTATGTACAGTACATTGA
>NW_015711344.1:0-254 GCF_001515625.1 Sinocyclocheilus rhinocerous
ATGGATAGATAGATAGATAGATAGATAGATAGATAGATAGAACAGGCCAGGCTGTTTGTGCATATTGTCATGTCTGTGAGTAGTTCTTAGGCAGGGATTAAATAACAGCGATTTGGAGGTCAAAGAGCAAGGTAACAAAAATCCATAGGATTAAGACTGCAGTGAAATCTCAAGGATTCTGATTGTCCTTCTATATATATATAAAGAGCTTAGAAATGCATTGACATTGGCTAATGCAAATGGGTCACCAAAAG
>NW_015711345.1:0-255 GCF_001515625.1 Sinocyclocheilus rhinocerous
GTATGATCCTTGGTTATGAATTAAATTGCGAAGTAAGAAGTCAAAAATGTCCGCTAAGCCTTTCCTCAGTCCCATAACTTCTGTTTATATTTGTACTATGTTTAAAGGAAGGTCTTATTCTTGGAGAGAGTGTTGGAGAAGAGAACTGCAGGATCACCGACTCACAAATTGATCACATACAGTTTGAGCACACAATAAGTAAATTGACTGTAATTATTTAATATTTTCATATAATAGTTACAACACGAAACCCAA
>NW_015711346.1:0-255 GCF_001515625.1 Sinocyclocheilus rhinocerous
CAAAGAAACTCTTTGTCTTGCTGTCTGATCAAAATCTACAATGTCCAGTCAAACGTCACTTCATCCCAGAGTGTGACCAAAGATGTGTCCCCTTTTCTTTATGCAGCATTTTTCACTCTCTGTGGATTGAGTCTCCAGTGTAACTACGTTACATCATCCCTTCAATCCAAATTCTTAGGAAGGATGCGCAAGACGGTCTTTTTACTGTCGGACTTGCTTCATGTTAAATAGGCCTGTGTGTTTTGTGTTATTCCA
>NW_015711347.1:0-255 GCF_001515625.1 Sinocyclocheilus rhinocerous
ACGTTTCTCAAAACATTTAACACATTTCACCTGTTTTCACACACGTTCCAATTTGATCAATATTTTTTGCTGAACTCTACACAAAAATGCCCTCATTTTCAACAGGTTTAACCATGTTCTCATTCAGAAAACACAAGCACACAATATAATTACCTCAAGCATCACAATATGAACCCAAATAGCAGACATTTATCTATGTGTAAACTTTTTTAACAAAACTGATGACACACCAGTCAGAATCTCAGGATATTATGA
>NW_015711348.1:0-255 GCF_001515625.1 Sinocyclocheilus rhinocerous
ATTCACCGCCCTAGCCCGTAAGGACCTTCCCATCTTGGAGTATGCTGTTGAGTTCAGCCAGCTCACCGTTTTAACGGCGTTCGACGATGCTGCGCTGAACTCAGTGTTCTGGATCGGGGCAAATTACCATTGCCCCGTTGACCTCCCAGACACCACTGGACTGAACTTGAGGGAGGCAATCATCCGGTGTCTGGAGAGCGTCCGGTCCCAATCCAGAGCACAGCCAGACCCAGAGCCCAGCCCCCCATCACCCCG
>NW_015711349.1:0-255 GCF_001515625.1 Sinocyclocheilus rhinocerous
ATTTTTGTAAAGTACTTTGCTGAGACTAGCACAGAAAATATAGTCTTGACCTGAAAATGTGAAAGATAAATCAAGACCACAGTGGAGCAAAGTACTGCTTAGCCACACATTTCATGTACATATGAAATGTACGGGCCCTTCAGCCCTGAAAATACTGGGTTCAACCACACTTGTTTTCCAGCAGAAATATCCAAATGTCTTAAGAACAAAAATCTACCTGAGAATTAAGCTTGCATCAAATTTTTATATCATTTA
>NW_015711350.1:0-255 GCF_001515625.1 Sinocyclocheilus rhinocerous
CAAGCACGAGTAAACAGATACTTAAGAACATGTCAAAATCTCCATATGTAGATACTTCTAAATTATACAGAAATATTACTACCTGAATTGATCAATGTAACAAACCAAAAATTAACCAGAAAGGGCCTACCTTACAAACATTTTTCATGGCTTTTTAGAAGGGAAAAATGTTTTGCTCATTGGTGATATTTCATACCTGTTAAGCTTCAATGATAATTAAAGGAGTGAATTTTTTTTTTTTTACAACATGCACAA
>NW_015711351.1:0-255 GCF_001515625.1 Sinocyclocheilus rhinocerous
GTCCGATTTTCACCAAATTTGACTCAGATAATCTTTAGACTATGCTGACAAAGAGCTATCAAAAGCTTTTTGATACACATGACCGTTTTTGAATAACGCATCAATGAAATTGTTGGCATGATGCCAAGCTGATTCTGAGGCTGCAACTCTGCAATACTTTGCCATATTGACACCAAACTTTTTGTGTGTCAATGTCCCTTCACACTGAGCACACCATAACAATTTGATAATGATGCCACCTATTGGTCAAAAGTG
>NW_015711352.1:0-255 GCF_001515625.1 Sinocyclocheilus rhinocerous
CCTTAGACCGCTCGGCCATCCTGAGACTTGTGCTCAGTGAGGGCTGACTTGTTGGAGGTACACCTAAAAGCATGGACCTAAAAGCAAGTGATTCTCTATTCAGCCCCATCAGCCCACAGGCCTCGTTGGTGCAGTTAAGCAGCGCGTCAGTCTCCTAATCTGAAAGTTGTGATTTCATGCCTCACACGGGGCAGCCTGTTGCTTTTAGACACCTGAGTGCGCTTAGACGAAAGAGCGGGCTTCTCTGTTCTCTTC
>NW_015711353.1:0-255 GCF_001515625.1 Sinocyclocheilus rhinocerous
CACACATTGTCCTAATGTGTCTCAAATGTGTCTTCTTGTGATTAGATTTTGAGAGGAGGGTCTCTGAATTCATACAACGCTCACTGTTATTGTGCCTTCGTGCAAACCATTTTACCAGTAGTACTAACTCAGTTCTATACCCACTCAACGGTGCATATTTCTATTTACAATGTGGGTTTCTATATACATGTTTTTGCAGTTTGTATTATAGCCAATCACAGTCAAGTCTGTTGAAAGCTATGGCCAATCAGAGAT
>NW_015711354.1:0-255 GCF_001515625.1 Sinocyclocheilus rhinocerous
GAAGAGACTCCTGTAAAAAACATTAAAAATCGTTCTGATCCCAAATTCTTGACCGGTAGTGTGTATGAAACATCTTAGTGATGGTTATGAAAACTGCAGAAAACACTTAGGCTATTCGACACACTCAAAGTTCACTAAAAATACTGTAAATAAACAAAACTGCATACTTACGACTTGATTCACTGGCTCAAATATACGGCATCATGTACTAAAAGATGTGAGATGTTCTGGAGGCTTGTGAAGATCATTCCTCCG
>NW_015711355.1:0-255 GCF_001515625.1 Sinocyclocheilus rhinocerous
ACCAACTTTCTCTGTATATCCTTGATCAATTTATCAGGCGGCCCTAGCACATTCAGCTTGTGCCATAGCATAGAGGCAGCCAAATTGTTTATGACCAGGACTCTACCCTTATAGGATAGTTCAGGTAATAGCCAATTCCATTTAGACAACTTGGCTAACACCTTATCCAGCATCCCTTCCCAATTATTTTCCCTATAATTCTCTAAACCCAAAAAGACTCCTAAGATTTTAATACCTTCTGTTCCCCACTTCAAT
>NW_015711356.1:0-255 GCF_001515625.1 Sinocyclocheilus rhinocerous
CACATACAAGGAATTTGTTTTGGTGACAGAAGCTTCCACAGCACAGATGGATAACAGTGACAAGACACAGAAAATAAAAATAGAATAAGTAAATAGGAAATAATAATATACAGCAAACATTTTTAAAAATACACAATATACAAAAATAGATAAATATTTGTGTGTACATGTATGTTTATCATACATGCATGTGTGTACATGCATGTATGATAAACCAGTGTAATTTGACTCCCAAAGAATGACTCTTTTTGCGCC
>NW_015711357.1:0-255 GCF_001515625.1 Sinocyclocheilus rhinocerous
GTAATTACACCAACAGTTTTTCAATAACTGAAGAATATGAAAAGTGCAGTATTTGGGGTAAAAAAGCATCCCTATACTGTTAGCTAATGTGATAAATAGCTGTCTGACTTTCCATTTGCTGACATGATATGGTTAATGTAGACAACAGCATTTATTAAGTTCATTATTGTCCACCTTAGAGATAATCACCACATTTTTAATGAAACATCGTCAGACCGTCAAACCAAAAATTATTCAGACACCAGATATAATTTT
>NW_015711358.1:0-255 GCF_001515625.1 Sinocyclocheilus rhinocerous
GACTTCTGGAGGCTACGTGGTCAGAGGGCGGCCAAGAAGAAAGATGTGCGGAAGAGCCGAGAGGAAAGTTCTGCGGCCGTCTTCACCCGCTTCCCTGCCTATGAGAGGGTGGTGCTGAGAGAAGGTGGGTGCTACAAAACAAAATAACTACAAAGTGTACTTTAAAGGTTATTCAACAATTCAGTGTGGATTTCTCATTATAGTGTTTCAAGATTATTAACAGTTACGAAGCCCAAAAAAGATACTGTGAATTAA
>NW_015711359.1:0-255 GCF_001515625.1 Sinocyclocheilus rhinocerous
CAAATGAACCAAACGAACCGAACTACAAGTGTGAACACACCCTAACAAAAAGTGAAAAGAGTTTTAAGAAAGATTCATAACGATAATCAGCATCAGCATCTCTGAATAAATACTATCCAGTTTTATTTTATATATATATCTGGTTCATAATTTCAATGTAACTAAACTTTTATACATCTTAAACCTCAGGACTTGTAAATACATTTACATTTTAGCAGACACTTTTATCCAAAGTGACTTACAAATGAGGACAAT
>NW_015711360.1:0-255 GCF_001515625.1 Sinocyclocheilus rhinocerous
TACCATCTCTAAGACATCTTTCCAGAAATGTGTCCAGATACATGGATGTAGCTGTGACAAAATTAGCAATGTTAGACTTCACAAAGTCTCTTATTTGAAGGCACCTAAAGAAGTGATTAGAAGGAATGCTGTATTTCTCACACAGCTGCTGAAAGGAAGCAAATTTTCCATTTATATATAAATCCTCTACATTTCGTAACCCTAAATTTCTCCAAAACTCAAATGCACTATCTAACATTGAAGGGCAAAAAGAGG
>NW_015711361.1:0-255 GCF_001515625.1 Sinocyclocheilus rhinocerous
CACGTCTTTAACTCCTCCTAAAACCTTCTTACAGGTGAAACGACTCCTAAATATCTTCAAAACTGCTCACTAAGAGCTGCTTTCGTATTTTGACTACCTTTTAGAATATCATGGGTTATTTAATATCTGTCATTAAATGTAGTTGGTTTTGGACTTTTCTCACTTGTAATAGTTTTTTTCATTTTGAAACAATAATTTACAACCATAGGTTACCGTGATTCTGTGTTGTCTACTTGTCAACCAAGTGTGAGTAAG
>NW_015711362.1:0-255 GCF_001515625.1 Sinocyclocheilus rhinocerous
CATCAAAAAGCTGGCTAGAGAGAGGTCATGGGGGTTAGATAGGGGCACACGAAAGAAGAACAAGGGAAAATGAGACAGAAAAAGAGAGAATGACACAGCCGACTGCTTTGAAGGTGGAAGTCGAGATAACATGGGGCAGAAGTGACTGTGTAAAGTTTTAATGACAGAGAAAAGAGTAGAAGAGAAGGAGAGGCCAGGTATAACCGAAATAGAGAGATGAAAGATATAAGGGTCACTGAGACACTGCAATAAGGC
>NW_015711363.1:0-255 GCF_001515625.1 Sinocyclocheilus rhinocerous
CACGTTCACACAGCAGCAGAATACAGTTGTCAGTCCTGTATTTGATTCCTTAACATGGTTACGTTCACACAATACAGTTATTTACGGGTGTGACTGAACTCACACCCGTCTATTTTCAGGACTCACAACCGAATTCTCGGAAAACACGCGCTGTATGAACTGGAGAACTAGTTGTTGTTCAGTGTGAGAGAACCGCTTATGTGTGGTTTCACTCTGGGTAAGTTACAGCGACGGAGAAATGAGCTGTGCGTCATC
>NW_015711364.1:0-255 GCF_001515625.1 Sinocyclocheilus rhinocerous
CATTAAGGCCTCTAGATTCTGAGGTCATGAGTGTGTAGTTTTCCCCTTTCATGCTCTGTCAAAGCATGACTGACCGAACCAAGTGAGCAGCAATGTATTGTAGTGCAAACAGAGCTGTTTAAAGGGACTGTTCACCCAAAAAATTTAAATCGTATTCATTTACTCACCTTTATATTGTTGCAGAACCATGTTGTCTTCTTTTTACAACATAAAAGGAAACATTTTACTGAAATTGTTTAACGTCTGTATAGTTGA
>NW_015711365.1:0-255 GCF_001515625.1 Sinocyclocheilus rhinocerous
CATCGCAACCTGGAGCCGTCCCTTTCTTAAGGGATACCATTGCCCTCTCTGCTTCTTGCAAAGACACCTCTCCTTCAAGCGCCTCAGCCTCATCAGCCTCTACGACATTCTCTAAACATGCTAAAAACTCCTTCAATTGTGAGTCCCCTGAGCCCCGAGAGCTGAAAAGCTGTTTATAAAAGCCTTCTACTGTTCTCAATATCTCAGCCGTTGTCCAGTTTTTTACTAAATTACCTGTTATAGGTCAATAAACTC
>NW_015711366.1:0-255 GCF_001515625.1 Sinocyclocheilus rhinocerous
CATTCCGCTGCTTTAAGAATGAATTGGGAATACATAACGGTTTCACGCAGACTATTGTCTCCATCTACTGAAGAAAATCGGACAGTTTATAGTGCTGACAAAACCAAATGTTGCATCCCACACATGTATTCCTTTCATTTTGTTTTTGTGGTGTTACTACTACAAGCATCTTAAATGAGGGAAATTATCTAAAAATCCCAAACAACTTTTAAAGAGTACCTTCAGCATGAAGGCTGACTCTGATATCATCTTTTT
>NW_015711367.1:0-255 GCF_001515625.1 Sinocyclocheilus rhinocerous
CATCTGAACTCTGTCTAAATAAGAAGTTTTGTGCATTTACATTGTTTACATTGTGCAAGTTAAATGGTGTCTTGACCAATTAGACATTGTCTTAGCTTGGGGTTTCTCCTCCCATACATAAACCAAACTTTCTCACTCTTGCAGAGTATAATTTACTTCTATAACAAGAATATGATACATTTTTACCAAGAATTGACTAATTTCACCATCTTAGGCTTGAATTATCAATCACACAGATAACAGACACAAATATAA
>NW_015711368.1:0-255 GCF_001515625.1 Sinocyclocheilus rhinocerous
CAGCAGCAGAGGCAGGGTGTTAATGGTGGGCTGCGCGTCAGTGAGGGGGAGAGATGAGAACTGTGAAACCATCCGTAAGGAAAGTCATAGTGTCAACACTATTTAGCCGTGCATTGAGGCTGCTGTGGTCGTCTACATCTGGAGTTTGAACATTAGCAACAAAGACACTTCTGCGCTCAACCAAAGTGCAAATGTCAGTTCAGGAGACCCTCTAGAGCCCCACGAGACCCCACCTGGCCTGAGCCGGACCGGCCA
>NW_015711369.1:0-255 GCF_001515625.1 Sinocyclocheilus rhinocerous
CATGGCTAACCCAGGCACGGTGTCAGCAATTCATCTGAGATGCCAGGAGTTCATGATACACCTCCGCTCAGGAGGAGATCCACACATGATGGGGTCACGGAGTTCACAATAACTAGAGACTCTGGCTGTCAGACTCAACACAGAAAACCAGGCGGAACACACACATGTTTTCTTATAACTGGGGGGATGCCATAGACTTCTGTTGTTTTTATATAAAGCTTATTGACTTACAGGCTGCCTAAAATGATTTTTTTT
>NW_015711370.1:0-255 GCF_001515625.1 Sinocyclocheilus rhinocerous
TTTATCTTTCGCAGATCAAATTTGTTATAGTTACTTTACATGGTTGAAATTGAGAACAGGTCCTGCTAAATACTTCATATAATTAGTCTGTATAATGAGCCACGTGGGATAGATACAGAAATATGAAGAGATTTATAATATATACAACTGGAACTATTACATTTTTGCTTTGTGGTACTCTTTCTGTTTAAAGAAGATTTTATGCATAAAATCACTGTCAATTACTGCACATATAAAACTATAACATGTTAATAA
>NW_015711371.1:0-255 GCF_001515625.1 Sinocyclocheilus rhinocerous
AGTACTGGAAAAAGTGGTATCGGTGCATCCCTAATATCTATAGTTTTTTTTTTTTTCTTGTTTTAAGATTAAACATCACTATGTTTTGCTAGATTGATGCTTTAAAAAAAATGTTTCTTCGTATCTTAATGCAATGAAATATTAATATATAAAATATCATTATTAATATATGAATTAAATATTAAAATGTATTGTATTATTCATTAAATGTTTAATTAAATGGATATTTTTTACGAATTAAATTTTAATATTATG
>NW_015711372.1:0-255 GCF_001515625.1 Sinocyclocheilus rhinocerous
ACCGTCGCTGTGTTGTCCATCCGGACCAACACGTGCTTGCCTTGAATCAATGGCCGAAACCACCTCAAGTCCAAAAGCACTGTCAACAACTCCAGGCAATTGATATGTCAATGCAGCCGGGGGCCTGTCCAGACCCCAGAAGCCGCACGCCCATTGCACACGGCACCTCAGCCTGTCTTGGAAGCATCTGTTGTTACAACATTGCATCTGGACACCTGTTCTAAGGGAACCCCTGCCCGTAGAAAGGAGATGTCC
>NW_015711373.1:0-255 GCF_001515625.1 Sinocyclocheilus rhinocerous
CAGTGTCAAGCTGCGGCACACTGCGCTCTTGAGACGGAGGGCTTATGTAACCCGATAACACAGGTCAATTACGCCTCTGCAACGTGTCCTCATGTAATAATGAAATAAGGCCAGATCTGACAGCTGTGAACGAATGGCACCCACAGAATAGTAAGACAATGTCTATATTCTATCAGTATTTCTTTGATGGAACATGGTAATTTAATTTTTTATGGGCTATTGACTGAAATATATACTTTCTATGAGGTACTTTGA
>NW_015711374.1:0-255 GCF_001515625.1 Sinocyclocheilus rhinocerous
TGTTGCATGCCGACATAAGTTTCGCCAAAGATCACAAAGAAATGATGAGACTGTGCCTCAGTACATTTCTGCACTACGAGAGTTAGCTGTCCAGTGTCAGTACGGTGCTATGGAGCAATAAATGCTGCGTGATCAGTTGGTGGAACAAGCGTGGCAGCCTGCAGTGCAAGACAGATTATTGCTGGAGGATGAGCTCACTCTGGAAAAAGAGGTGAATTTAGCGTGTCAAGTTGAGTCCGCTGTGCGAAATGCTTC
>NW_015711375.1:0-255 GCF_001515625.1 Sinocyclocheilus rhinocerous
TAAACTGACAAGGCTGTGCATTGAAGCTCTAAAATAACTTTTTTTAATAGAATTTCAAACACTTCTTTCAATGCTGTGTAAACTGACAAGGCTGTCAATCGAAGCTCCAACATAACTTTTTTTAATGGAATTTCAAACACATGAAATACTGTCTTTCTGCATTGCAAATAACATTTCATGAGCCATAAATATCTTTCATGTTGGCAAGTTTTGCTGTTAACATTGCATAAAGCATTTTTCTCTCATTGAGAGAGA
>NW_015711376.1:0-255 GCF_001515625.1 Sinocyclocheilus rhinocerous
GACAGCTAAATTGTCTCTTTTAAAAGCCCACATTATGGGCTTTTTTATTCACCCTGGAAAGAGAAACAAAAGGTACAGCAGTGGATTGTTATAGACAGCTGCATAATTAGTTGAAATTTTCGCTTTCTCTTAGTGAATTGCATGGCCACAGCAATTCATTTGTAAAGTCTTTACTGTGTAAGGTTACTGATTGTCTTATAAAGTCATGCCATAAACCTTAGAGTCTTAGTTTAAAAAAAAATATATATATATATA
>NW_015711377.1:0-255 GCF_001515625.1 Sinocyclocheilus rhinocerous
CAGTTGCTCAGAGCTTTATGGGCCATTTGTTAGCAGCTAGACCAAATGAAATCTTGGCCATTGATTTCACCCTGCTTGAGTCTTCCCGTTTGGGGCTAGAGAACGTCTTGGTGATGACTGATGTCTTCACCAAGTACACGTTGGCAGTTCCCACTCGGGATCAACGGGCAGAGACGGTGGCACAGGTTTTAGTGATCGAGTGGTTCTATAAGTTTGGTGTCCCTGCTCGTATTCATTCAGATCAGGGCCGTAATT
>NW_015711378.1:0-255 GCF_001515625.1 Sinocyclocheilus rhinocerous
CAGTCCATGTGACATCAGTGGTGCAACTTCAATTTTGCGAAGCTATGAGAATACTTTTTGTGCGGAAAGAAAACAAAAACAGCATCATTTATTCAACAATCCTTCTCCCCCGAGTTACATCTTCCGCCATTTTGGGGAGTTCCCTAAGTACGAAATCGACGTAATCAGCATTGTTTACGTTCATGTCAGGGTTGGGAATGAAGGATGGAGCAAGGACTCAATATTGCAGGAAGATAAGGGCTTTATTAAAGGCAG
>NW_015711379.1:0-255 GCF_001515625.1 Sinocyclocheilus rhinocerous
GTTCACTTCTGATGTGAACGCAATTGTACTAAATCATGGAAGTGTACCACTATTAATGACATATGAACTGATCAAACTCTGTAAATGTAATCCATTACAGTACTGCGTTACTCCATTAAAATCAAATATTTGTTTTATGTTACTTTTGCACTACGTTTTGTCACTTGGGCTGGGCTTGTTCATTTGTTTTTAATAACAAAAAACCCAAATGGTATATTTTTGGCAACTGTAAACACCCTTTCACACCAAGAGTAA
>NW_015711380.1:0-255 GCF_001515625.1 Sinocyclocheilus rhinocerous
TTGGCAGAAATATTCCACTTAGCATGGCAAATTTTCCATGAATTATCTCTAAGTAAAAATGGGAAAAAAATTCCATTATTAAGAATTTATTTATTCTTAGAATTTTTTATAAGAATTGTTTATTCTTTAAAATACATTTTACTATATAAAAATGTGCAAAAATAGTAATAATTTTGAGGCAAATGATATATATATATATTCAAATTACCCAACTAAAAAGTGAGCAATAGTACATGTGTTTGAAAATAAAAATTA
>NW_015711381.1:0-255 GCF_001515625.1 Sinocyclocheilus rhinocerous
GCTGCTGCACATATAACATACATGAAATAACCCCCATATAGCATATATGATCACCCTGTAGCAGATCTCTTCAGGTGGAGCTGGGGAAGGTGGAGGGTTGCAACTGCTACAGCAATCACTAGTCATATAGTTGAATGTTGAGCAGCGAGCTCATTGGCTACGATACTGGAGAGAACCAATCAGCTGTGCTGTGTAATAATGATGTCATTGTGTCAGATTGAGTTAGACCTATCGGACTGTGCCATCTAGAGTTTC
>NW_015711382.1:0-255 GCF_001515625.1 Sinocyclocheilus rhinocerous
TGTACCTTGACCAGCATGAATGATGCCTCAAATGTGTGCTATTTCTCTTCTGTGTTACTGTGCGGTTAAAAAATACATAAATAAAAATACAATAATAATAATAATAATAATAATAATGAGATTTTCAGATTTTCATGTCAATTAGGCACATTTTCCCCAAGATAATATCCTAATTACCATAATGCACTTTTTTGTCATTTTCATTTTCTCATGGTGATTCTCATTAATTCAGTTGTACAGTAGAGTATATTAACT
>NW_015711383.1:0-255 GCF_001515625.1 Sinocyclocheilus rhinocerous
CATGGAAAACATGAACATGAAACAAAACAAAACCCCACATTACATTAATTGAATTGTTCTGTATTTCACTGAAGATATTGTATTTAATTATTGAATTGATTAGCGATTAATTCATTGAAAATGTTTATTATAACAGCTAATCTTGAAAACTCATCCACTATATGATCACAAAACTAAAAGATTTCATTCAATTAAGAAGATTAAAAAAGAAGAAAACTGTTTTAAATAAACACAGTAGAGCTAACGAGGCATGCA
>NW_015711384.1:0-255 GCF_001515625.1 Sinocyclocheilus rhinocerous
ATCTTATTATGAGCCGGAGAGCTCTGGCAGTGTGAAGTGCTTCTCCATCAGCCGGGACAAACACCTCCAAACCAGCTCACACCTTTGACATCTCCAGCTGTGGATCACATTAACCATTCAGGTTTCTCAGATTGTCTCCAGGCTCACTTATTTGGTATTCTCACGGATCAAAACATCTGCGGTATCAAAAAGCCCGTCTAATCTCAGCGGGTCGTGTTTTGTTTTCAAAGCTCTGATGGTTATCAGCCGTAATCT
>NW_015711385.1:0-255 GCF_001515625.1 Sinocyclocheilus rhinocerous
ATCTTATTATGAGCCGGAGAGCTCTGGCAGTGTGAAGTGCTTCTCAATCAGCCGGGCCAAACACCTCCAAACCAGCTCACACCTTTGACATCTCCAGCTGTGGATCACATTAACCATTCAGGTTTCTCAGATTGTCTCAAGGCTCACTTATTTGGTATTCTCACGGATCAAAACATCTGCGGTATCAAAAAGCCCGTCTAATCTCAGCGTGTCGTGTTTTGTTTTCAAAGCTCTGATGGTTATCAGCCGTAATCT
>NW_015711386.1:0-255 GCF_001515625.1 Sinocyclocheilus rhinocerous
ATCAGCCTCCAAGGTGTTCATAACTAAAACAGTCTCTTTAGTGACTTTTGAGCATATTGTATGCAAAATTGTTTTATTTGGATTTTCCCAAAATCCCACCATTGTCGTAAAGAGTTAAAAGAACCCTTTGTGGTTTTGAACTCACCCCAAAACACCTTAAACATGTCTTTGAAATACTTATCGCTTAACAAGTTTACATTTAGTTGCCAGTATGCACTCCTTGGTTTGATGAAGTTTAAAAACACAAAACACTGT
>NW_015711387.1:0-255 GCF_001515625.1 Sinocyclocheilus rhinocerous
CCACAGCTGCACAGAGGTGTTGATGTCGTGTGAAGGCATCTCTACTGTAATATGTGTGTTGCCTACCAGGTGAGGGCGCTAACAGTTAAGAATCCATTGGAGAGCAGAGCCGAATAAAGTTCAGTTGTTATTGACATACATGGAGTGCAGACTCGTTTATAACATCTACAACATTATGAAAAGTACCGCTGTATTTGAAGGCTACAACTCGAAGAAAACGGTAAGATTTATACGTTTCCTTTTTAAAATACTTTG
>NW_015711388.1:0-255 GCF_001515625.1 Sinocyclocheilus rhinocerous
CCAGAGCAAATCTATAGGGAGAGAAGGCAGAGACAGGTGCATTTCTGCACAAATCGAGTTAGCCAAGACATGCCACATCCAATTGGACTAAATTGATGTGAGAGTTTGTGATGTCTGCCGTGGGTACTACAGCAAAGGTCAGTGTGCCGAGACAATGACATCAATCTGCCCTGCACGTGGCTAAGAAAAACTCTCTTCCCGTCTTTTCCACCCAATTCAAAAAAAAATAAAAAAATAAAAACTTTAATATAAAAT
>NW_015711389.1:0-255 GCF_001515625.1 Sinocyclocheilus rhinocerous
GCTTTGAGATATTCATATTTATCAAGAATAAGCTGAATCTATATTTGTTAGACACATGTTGAATCACAATCAAGCTCATGATAATCTGAATTTCTGTTAGGCTCCCACTGATCTGGATCTCAGCAAAAAATAATCTTTTGCATAACCTTATGAAAAAGTACACTTTAGCAAACCTTTAAAAATAGTACTTCTATTATAAAAAAATTAAAATTAAATATGAACTGAATGCAATGTTTTTGGACAATTATTACATAG
>NW_015711390.1:0-255 GCF_001515625.1 Sinocyclocheilus rhinocerous
CCTAGAGGACGCAGTTCGAAGTTCCCATGAAAGGGAATCACAAATTTCTCCAGGTAATCTATAGTCCAATCAGAATAGGGCTAAAAGCAAAAAGCCAATAAACCAGGGGTACCTGATCCTGTTCTTGAAGATCTACCTTTAGCTCCAACCTACTGTAGACCTAACACACCTGCACCAGCTAACCAGCTTGGCAAAATAATTTCCATATACAAAAAATGAAACAAGACGCAACGAAGGAAGATCCAGAGTTATATG
>NW_015711391.1:0-255 GCF_001515625.1 Sinocyclocheilus rhinocerous
TTTAGAAGGACAAGTCAAAATAATGTTTGGGTAATCAACATTATGCAACAAAAGATGCAAATTGAATTTTATTTGTACTGATCCCGGAATATGCATCATGATAGAATCATGAAAAAGCTCTAATTCCCATTTATTTTAATTGTTTTAAAAAGAGCTAACAGTCCTTTACCTTTCACGTTCCACAAAAGAAAAAAGTCATATGGGTTTAGGACGGTATGAAGGTGAGAAAGTGATGAGAGAATTTAAATTTTTCCT
>NW_015711392.1:0-255 GCF_001515625.1 Sinocyclocheilus rhinocerous
AGAATTCCAGTATAGGGAGCATATGCACCCGGAGTTCACTGAGGGCATTTCCATGAGTGCCTCATATAGGGAGGCAGGGGCGAGGGAAGGGGCAGGGCTTCTATATCTCAACACGGATAATCACTCCCAGCTGTGTCCACTGTAGTGCCGCACACACACATGTAGGGAGGGGCCAGGGTTCGCCTTTCACAGCAGCACAGAGACCTCAACAAGCCTCCAGCGCAGCAACAAGAGCGCCATGTGGAACTACACTGG
>NW_015711393.1:0-255 GCF_001515625.1 Sinocyclocheilus rhinocerous
ATGTCTATAACCTCAATGATCTCAAAGCCGAGAGGACAGAGTTTGATAAAGCCAGATGTATATTGGATTGGGTTATTAACAAAGGTGAAATGGCCAGTTATAAATTACTCAAGATTCTGGATGTCACTAAGAAGACGACATTAGATCCTGGTTTACACTCCTGGATCAGCTATTTTCCCTTCAAAGATGAAGACGCAGAGGCCAGCTATTCAATTGGTGAGTAGAGAAATAAAAGATCATTTTGGTGAAATTAAC
>NW_015711394.1:0-255 GCF_001515625.1 Sinocyclocheilus rhinocerous
CTAATGCGCACTGTGTTAAAAGCTTCGAGTAATGAACCTTTTTTCAGCACAATTTGATGAAAGCCTCAAATGGTTCAGAAAGCCTCGGTTTCCCATCACTACAAATTGGCACCGGGTTTCGGTACCCAACCCTAATCCTAGTGTGTTGAAGTTCCAGTGGTTTGGTCAATGGCCTCGATTGTTTGACATGCTGATTTCTTTATACAGGTCTACTTCCTTATTCCTGTCATGTGATTGATCACATGACAGGCAGAC
>NW_015711395.1:0-255 GCF_001515625.1 Sinocyclocheilus rhinocerous
CTCTTTCATACTAATTGCTTTTTCAGCTTCATTACTAACTTTCACCAGATCTACACGTGCTGCTCGTCCTCACACGCGTAAACACCGACACGCGCCGCAGCTCGTCGCTGGCGCACGCTGATGACGTCACAGATAGATCCGGGCTCACGAGATCAGTTTTAGAAGAAGGAATAGCAAATGTATTACTAACACATATATAAGACTAATTATCATCCAGTCATGCTACCCATGTCAAATATTAAGAAATAAATTAGA
>NW_015711396.1:0-255 GCF_001515625.1 Sinocyclocheilus rhinocerous
CCTGTTCACACATGATCTCTTAACGGTAATTTACCAGTAAAGACTATATGTGTGAAAAGTGCTAAACTCTTCCTCTGCATATGCTGTGAATTTGGGTTGCTTGACGTTCATCTGGGGAAACTCACTTAATTTGTAACGTAAATCATTTAAATCTATGCCAACACAGGAGAATACATCAACATATTTCTAAGTATGCGATGTATTGTACAAGGCGATTTCAAAATAAAAGTTTCTGACTTTGCATGTGGCCAAATA
>NW_015711397.1:0-255 GCF_001515625.1 Sinocyclocheilus rhinocerous
CTTCAACCAGCCCACAACTCCGCATCTTCAGCCAACGCCCAACCAAATATTTAGTTCCAGGTTTTTGCCTTGATAGAAAAAAAGACTACACAACAGTTTTACACAACACATTTATTGGATATTAGTCCCTATTTTCCTCATAAGAATGAATAAAAATGAAAACTTGATTTTCCACCAGTAGTGGGCGTGGCATACTCTCCGACTATATCAATAAACCCCACCCTCAAAACTGATTAGGCTTGTTCGAGATGCATC
>NW_015711398.1:0-255 GCF_001515625.1 Sinocyclocheilus rhinocerous
TCCTCAGACAACCTCTCATCGGCTATCAAAGAAGTTTCTGCCAGAATGGACAGGACTGCATGAGATTGTGGACAAACTCTCCCCTGTCACATACCGGATCAAGCTGAGTCGGGGACAGAAAGAACCAGTTTTCAAAAATGGGTCCATCTTAATCAGATCAAGAGACATGTGGCTGCTGGCAGGGAAATTAAAGACTGCCCTAACCAGTCTAAGCATCTCCACCACTGATCCACTGTCTTTCTTCTTCTCTGTATC
>NW_015711399.1:0-255 GCF_001515625.1 Sinocyclocheilus rhinocerous
GGGGGAAAAATGTGAAAAACCGTGATCGGTATTCGGCCTACGGCCCAGCGTTTCATTTTGTTCGGCTTCGGCCTATAATTATCATTTCGGTGCATCCCTACAACAGATCAATTTCCATGTTTTTGCCACAAAATTACGTTTTATGTACGGAAAGCACATACTCTATTTCTCCCGCTCTATCTCTCTCTCACAGACGCACATACACTTTGCACACACGTTAACATACGCGCTCATGTTGTAATTCCGCTACTCCGA
>NW_015711400.1:0-255 GCF_001515625.1 Sinocyclocheilus rhinocerous
ATTCAGGACTACAAAACCCCTTTGGCATGATTCTCAGACCTGCTACAAACACATGTAGGACAGGCAGTTCTGATGGGCCGGTGGGAACAGAGAGTGTGTTTTATTCCATTGACAGCATCAGCCTGCTGATCTATTAAAAGCTCCATTGTATCTTTTCCTCTCTGGCGCTCTTGTACATCCAGGAAATGCTTGTTTATTGTGTCAGGTAATCAGCTCAGAGCCGAATGGAGAAATTCTCTCTGTCACAGCAGGCAA
>NW_015711401.1:0-255 GCF_001515625.1 Sinocyclocheilus rhinocerous
CTCTTCCTTCTCTGCAAATGTCTCCACTGCTAAAACAACATACCACCACAACAAAATTAACAATTGTTCTGACTCCTTGAGTCAGAGATACCTCCTTCAGGCCATTTCTTCAGTTATACCTGCACTCACTCAACGCCTCTCTTCACACTGGTACATTTCCCACAGCATTTAAGCAGATTTGGGTAACCCCACTGCTTAAAGCAGCACTAAGTAACTTTTGGCGCTCTAGCGGTTAATAAACAGAATTGCACACAT
>NW_015711402.1:0-255 GCF_001515625.1 Sinocyclocheilus rhinocerous
ACGTAGACCAATAAAATTGTTTCTTAATAGATCTTCTCCTCTCAGGCTCACATAGTGTGGTGAAATAATCCTTTGACATGGTTACAAATAATGAAGGTTTCCTGTCGCTGATTACGTTTCCCTCCAGTGGGCGCAGTTCTCAGTAATAGACACATTGCGCTCTGCTTTTGTGTCCTAAATGCTTGTTTTTTGGGTCGACATCTTATAACGTCGCAGTTCTGGGTTTTTTAGCTTATTTACTGTACACCTGGTCAC
>NW_015711403.1:0-255 GCF_001515625.1 Sinocyclocheilus rhinocerous
ATTTATGATGTTACAAAAGATTTATATTTCAAATAAATTCTGTTTTTTGTTTTTTTTCTATTCATCAAAGAATTCTGAAAAAAAACTGTATTATAGTTTTCACAAAAATATTAAGCTGCAAAAACTGCTTTCAACATTGATAATAAGAGCCCTGATTAATAATTTAGCACCAATAATAACTGAGCCAGCATATTAAAATGATTCCTGAACAATCATGTGACACTGAATACTGGAGTAATGATGCTGAAAATTCAG
>NW_015711404.1:0-255 GCF_001515625.1 Sinocyclocheilus rhinocerous
CTGTACTTCTTCTGAACCATAAAGGGATAGTTTGAGGCTGTTCTGCAGGTTGATGCTTTTGTTCACATCGTGCTTGAATTTGAAATGAACCGAGATTTATAAAGTGAGATACATTTAGGAACATTTTGTGTGTGTAAGGATGGATTGTAGGGACATTTCAGAAATAGCTGTATGTTGACATTTAGGATCATTCTACATGTCTTTATAAATGAGGCCCCAGAACTCATATTTTACAATCAGATGTCACTCAGTGAA
>NW_015711405.1:0-255 GCF_001515625.1 Sinocyclocheilus rhinocerous
TGTGTGTGTGTGTGTGGCATGTTTATCTGTGATATCAAGGAGTGAGCCACAATGATATTACTGCTGTCTCACCGTCCACCATCACTAAAGCAATCTATCAATCTATGAAAAACAGGAAATAGTCAGGAAAGGGTCGGACAAGACTGAAAAATGAAATGGAGAGCATAACGAGAAGCGCAATCCTTTCCCAGGAGGATCTCCTGAGTCCTGTGTTTGTCAGGGTCACTACCAATCAAGAGGAAATGGGCAGAGGTC
>NW_015711406.1:0-255 GCF_001515625.1 Sinocyclocheilus rhinocerous
TAAGGTCTGAGTCATTAAACAGTTCAGTTTGATTTAAAAATAAATCATTTCCTTTGGTAAGCTGTTAGTTTTGACAGATGTTGGTTTGTATTTCAGCCATTTCTGCTGCTCAGCTAGACAAAATGAAGAAAAAGGAGGGAGAATCTGTCAGTTTAGATCCTGGTGTAATAAAACACCTAAATGATGTGATGAGATGGTATTTTAATGACTCTCTCATTGCTGAAATCACTGGAGATCAGAGTAAGATCTGTACAG
>NW_015711407.1:0-255 GCF_001515625.1 Sinocyclocheilus rhinocerous
CATTCCCATTTCTCCTCAAAATTGTGGCAAATTGTCTAAGTGTTCATCTACACTTAATGTTTGTACAATCTCTACACAGGCATGGCTGTCAGGAATTGCTTCGGATGGAGCAAGCAGTGTAGCTGGATTTGATGGAGTGGCTTTTTCAATAGTGATGTTTGGTATTTGTAGTGCATTGGACCATTTGATTAATCTAGGAAGTGTTACACAAGCAGCTCTCCCTAGAGATAACAGAGTATGCACAGAGTGCGGGCA
>NW_015711408.1:0-255 GCF_001515625.1 Sinocyclocheilus rhinocerous
CCATCACTGTTCTGCCATGTTTCATCCAGCTGGAGTTTAAATATTAGTGGGCTTTCATTGCTTCCATCTTCTATTTTTCTGCTCCATTTGTTCTTTATAACATGTGCAACACTTAAGCCCTTTCCTTTGCGGTGGTCTTTTTCCATGATTTTGCTGCTTGTGTTTTCTCTTGGTGGTTTTTGATTGTTGTTAACAGCAGATTGGCTAATTGTCTTTTTTTGAACTTTTTCCACCTCTGCTGGTAAAAGAAAATGA
>NW_015711409.1:0-255 GCF_001515625.1 Sinocyclocheilus rhinocerous
CTCTGCCTGAGAGGATCATGTTCAAAAACATCCATCAAAATGTGTTTTTCTATTTCAGAAAGCTGCAGACAGTATGAAATGATAATAATCTAGCTAGTTTTCAAGACCTCAACACTTTGCTCTTTCACGTCTTGTACAGCTTTCTGTATGAACTGCAGCAAGTATTGATAGTGCACCTGCAAAGCAGCATGGTAAAGTAAAAATCACTTCACATGAAAAATGACAAACTTTAATGAAAATAATTCATATATAAAA
>NW_015711410.1:0-255 GCF_001515625.1 Sinocyclocheilus rhinocerous
CGAAACAAATGTTGATGTGAAAGTATGTTGTGCATATCATTTCTGTGATATTTTAAACAAGTATAAATAAAAAAGGTAAAAAAAAATATGGTTTTAGTTTTTAATCTGACAATTCTGACTTTATTTCTTGCATTTTCAGGTTATAATTATGAGTTAACATCTCTGAATTTTGGCTTCTTTCTCAGCATTGCAAATTTATAACGCACAATTCTGACTTTATTTTTCTCAATTAAGAAGGATAGGAAAAGATGCTGT
>NW_015711411.1:0-255 GCF_001515625.1 Sinocyclocheilus rhinocerous
CACACTTTCACATAGTCACGAACATCACGTTCCATGTCTGTCCAGTAGAAGCGTTGACGAGACAGTTGGAGAGTGCGATATTGGCCTTGGTGTCCGGCCTCATCGTGACATCCTTTCAGCACGTCAGCTTTCAAGGAAGATGGTACCACGTACTGAAATCTTTTGTGACGTGACAAGGGGTCTCTCGAAACACGATACAAGACACCATCATTCAATAATAGCTTCTCCCACTGCTTCATAAGCTTCCTTACAGCG
>NW_015711412.1:0-255 GCF_001515625.1 Sinocyclocheilus rhinocerous
CAGCATAATTTTCATTTTGGGGTGAACTAACCCTTTAAAGGTACAATATGTAAGTTTTTGCCACTAGAGGTCGCATTTTCAAAACAATAACAAAGGTGAAGTTTGATGACGCTATGAAGGAGGATGTTCACGAATGAGGTAATGAATAAATTTTTTTATTACCTGTACCTTCCATAGTTATTCAAACTGCGAATAAATTATACAGAGAATGCAAGCAAAGAACATTATGACTGACTTAAGTCTAGCGCGAGTTTA
>NW_015711413.1:0-255 GCF_001515625.1 Sinocyclocheilus rhinocerous
CGCGAGACGTTATCGATACTCTGGCACCAAGTATCAATATTTTTTAAACATACACAAGATCTAAATTCATACCTACACTGTGGCTTGTATCGTGGTGTGTACGGAACAAATAGGGATAGCTCACTTAGCTTCAGTTACTGATACCAGACATATTTCACAAAGGCGATTGACATTTCACAACTGGTGCTTTATTCCCCATGGAACTCATGTAACTGTCCGTCACGAACGTTGTGCCGTCCACACCGTTACTTAATA
>NW_015711414.1:0-255 GCF_001515625.1 Sinocyclocheilus rhinocerous
CGTCTCTGATTTCACATGCTTTTCCGAGCATCACGCTGACACAAGAGTCGAAAGTTTCCCTCCCTGTCTCTCTGTCTTTTTTTTCCCTCTTGCTCCTTTTCTCTCTTCTGCCCAGTCTTTATGCCCACTCTTTGCCCGCCTCCCCTTTCTCTCTGTCTCAGCTAGTTTACTCTATTTGAAGAGGAAAGGGTATAATGATTGCACTCTGACAGAGCTCTCTGATGGATGCCACAGTCTGCCCAATGAATGGCCTCA
>NW_015711415.1:0-255 GCF_001515625.1 Sinocyclocheilus rhinocerous
ATATAAAATATATTACATGCATGCACAGTTTTAAGGCAGCTTTTTGGTAACTTCATGAATTAACTGACCACGACATTTACGTAGTTTATTTCACGCTTTGATATGAAATGATAAAGGCTACAGTGTACGCCGGCGCCTTTCTGCGTGCAATTGAAGGTCACGCGTTCCGAGCGCAGGACCGTTTGACTCGCGCCTGGCGCTGGGGTGAAGTTGGAGCACGCATCTGAAACGTCTGCGGTTTGATGTGGTCATAAA
>NW_015711416.1:0-255 GCF_001515625.1 Sinocyclocheilus rhinocerous
TACCGAGCCGAGTCGTACCACGCAGTGGAAAAGCGCCATTGGATGCACCGGTCCAGTTCTTGCATACTTTAGGTACAGGACTTGAGCCTGAATCACCTTTTAAGTAGTGCCTGTCATGGGTGCAACAGTGCCACCCTGTGCACTGGAGACGCCAGGTGAGTACACCTGCACATAGACCAGTCATGACATAAATGCTGAAGAAAGAAAGGGAAAAAAAACACCAGAACAGATGTGTACGGTGTTGTCCATAATAAC
>NW_015711417.1:0-255 GCF_001515625.1 Sinocyclocheilus rhinocerous
AATGACACATTACACACACGTTCTCGTTCCTTTGAAGCAGAAATCACAACACAAACTCACAGCAAACTGAAGCCTCATTTCTCCTTCAAAGCGCAGCGCTCTGACGTGAGGAGATCCAGCAGAGCGTCAGATGGTTGAGGGGACTTTACTACGGTAAATTCTCTTAAAACAACACGAAACGGCAGGAACAACCCAGTTTACTTCCATAACGTGGAGGGTTTCCAGATGAAAAACACAACACTACTGCTACACAAA
>NW_015711418.1:0-255 GCF_001515625.1 Sinocyclocheilus rhinocerous
CAGCGGTAGAGTTACACTCACGGGACACTGCACTTATTCGCAATCTCAAAAGTACATTATTTGCATGTGCTTTAAAGCGTTGACGGTTAAACATTTCATTCATGTGCTGTTCTGACATGCGCTTTTTCTGAGCGTGTACACCTGAAGCGCGCACACACACACACTGAAAAGCCTGTCAAACAGTGCCTGATTACTGGACTAAGTTATCATTTGCATCTGATTGCGCTAATACTGTCAAAAACACACAAGGTTTAC
>NW_015711419.1:0-255 GCF_001515625.1 Sinocyclocheilus rhinocerous
ACTGCGGCTCTCTAGGACCGAACTTGCCTACCCCTGACCTAGACTCACTGGATGAAAATGGTGATTTATTCGCAAATATTTTAAGTGATATTCTAGTTTTCTAGTTCAACTTTGGATGGAAACATAGCTACTGCTATATTAGAGTCATTTCAACAGAAGAAATGTAGTCCTACACTTCATGTTACATGTCAGTGTCACACTGCTGTTAGGAAGATCAAGCACACAACGCAGGAGATGAATAACATACAGTCTTTA
>NW_015711420.1:0-255 GCF_001515625.1 Sinocyclocheilus rhinocerous
CGTATTCCAAATAAATTCTTTATTTTAACACAAATTACTCACAAAGGTAACCAAAAATAAGAGACGGGAAGTTCAGCAACAAAGGAAGAAATAACTAAACTAACAGAAACAAGCTGGGACTCCCCACTCCAAACTAAAATTACAAACTAAGAAAAAGAATGTGGCTGTGGAGAAAACTGTGGCTGGCAGAGAGAGAGAGCGAGAGGGTCTGCCTCCTTCCACTTTATAGCCTCGTCTCCCCAGCTCAACCAATAA
>NW_015711421.1:0-255 GCF_001515625.1 Sinocyclocheilus rhinocerous
TAAAAATATAAACAAATAACTAAATAACAGACACTTAACAATACACAGTACCGAAAATAAATAATACAAATATAAAACATAAAAAAATACAACTGTGTGAACTTCAATACATGCAAATACAACTTCTCTAAATAAGAAGCCTAAACTTCACAGAACACAAAATGACTAAAATACTTATCAAATTTTTAGTAGGTTAAACCATTACTTTAAATGTTAAAACATTATTTAACAAAGAGCCCCATAAAGATGATAAAT
>NW_015711422.1:0-255 GCF_001515625.1 Sinocyclocheilus rhinocerous
TAAAACATACTAAAACACATAGCAACACCCTGGCAACCAGCAAAACACTAGCAACAATATATGACAGACTAAAATGCATAGAAACACCCTGGCAACCTGTAAAAGACTAGCAACCACACATGACAGACTAAAAACAGACTAAAACGCATAGCAACACCCTGGCAACCAGTAAAACACTAGCAACCATATATGACAGACTAAAAACAGACTATAACGCATAGCAACACCCTGGCAAAAAGTAAAACACTTGCAACA
>NW_015711423.1:0-255 GCF_001515625.1 Sinocyclocheilus rhinocerous
CGTTTGGTCCTCTAAACAATGCTCTAAACATGGCATTTGTGGCCCTGATCAAAATGATACCTGCAGATGCATCGCTTCTCTTCCAACTGACGGGGCGTTCTGCAGACGAAGATCTGGTAAATAAGTCTCTCTTTATTTAAAACCCAAGTTGACAACTGACGTGAGCATAAAAATCTAAAAGAGTTTTTTACTGGTTGATCACTGTTGTTGTTGCACAATTTTTGCAGCTCCTCTGAAGTTGTTCAAATACACCAT
>NW_015711424.1:0-255 GCF_001515625.1 Sinocyclocheilus rhinocerous
TAAATATCTTTAAATATTTTATATTCCTATTTAGCTTTATTTTTCTCATTTTGGTTTTTAGTAATTTTAGTACTTCAGCTTGTTGTATTTTTAGTTATTTCTAAACTTCGTTTAGGATTTCATTTTAGCTTTATTTCAGTTAACAAAAAAATTTTTTTATAGTTTTTTTTAGATGACCACTGAAGTAAACCTGTGTGTGTACCCTGTGAGCAGAGAATAAACCCGCAGCTCTTTCTCTTTTACTCGACTCGTTCT
>NW_015711425.1:0-255 GCF_001515625.1 Sinocyclocheilus rhinocerous
CCAAAGTCAGACATCACTTGTTATGGTTTTTAAGGGGGTAGTTTAGTAAGGACGCTATGATATGATCCTACCAATATCAGAGACCATTAAATTATCCCTAGCAATAATTCTGAGCAAACAATTAAATGTATGTTGTCTGCTGTTATTCTCCACCAATGCCAAAATCAAACCTCCATCCTTGGCCGAAAGTCAGAGCCAATCTGCAGATTGGAGTTGACAGATTTCACAGAAAATCATGTAGCGTATGATGGTCAC
>NW_015711426.1:0-255 GCF_001515625.1 Sinocyclocheilus rhinocerous
ATGGGTGCCATCAGAATGAGAGTCCAAACAGCTGATAAAAACATTCCAATAATCCATCCAAAGTACTCCACACGACTCCAATTCAACCCCAGTAAAATTCCAGTGACGGAAAAGCTGTGTGTTTGTAAGAAGCAAATCCATCAAGTCGTTTTAAGATTGTTGCTTCTGACCATAATCCATAATAAGCAAAAAAGTTAATTCCCCTTCAAAATCCATGTTTTGGACTGCTTTCACTTGTAAATGGTGTTTGATATG
>NW_015711427.1:0-255 GCF_001515625.1 Sinocyclocheilus rhinocerous
TAAATGTAATGATAAACACTCTTTTAGGAACTATTTGTGTGTGGAAAAAAGTTATAGGCCTAATGGCTATAATTAAATCTGTTAATGCCATTTTTTTTAATATTTGAGTGTTACTTTGGTGTTAAATTTGAAAGCCCTAATAATAACAAATAGGCTGTGAAGAACCAGATCTAATTAAGACTGAGTTTTTTGGTTTTAATGAATCTATTCTTGTTAAAACAGTTGAGACTTGTGAAGAAGAGATCACTTATGCCG
>NW_015711428.1:0-255 GCF_001515625.1 Sinocyclocheilus rhinocerous
TAACAGACAAGTCGAAGATTTGGATTTATTTATCAGACCCACTATTTCTGAAGTAGTCGGTAGTGTAAAGGTAGAGAAAACAGAATGAGGAGGTGCGTGAGAGATAGATTGGCTGGAGTCATGGTGGAAAGTACTATTAAGCAATTGCTGATGTATTTTAACCTTAGACTCAAAAAAAGTCATAAAATGATCACATAAGTTAGTGGAATGCATATCAGATGGCAAAGAATCAGGAGGTCGCAGAATATTGTTTAC
>NW_015711429.1:0-255 GCF_001515625.1 Sinocyclocheilus rhinocerous
TAAAGAGTTTTAATGCATTTAATAACATTGGCTGATGGCAGTACTGCTGTTCATTTTTGTTCATTATCCAATAATCAATATTAGTGTATACGTTACACATTTAAATAAAAACATTATTAGTGCGTGTTGTAACATAAGGATTGATAAGTGCTGTAAAAAAATGTTTCGAAATAGTTGACTAATGTCACTGAATACAAATTTATTATCGTCAACGTCATAAATGATAATGCCCCATGGTGATCTCACAAAAAAAAA
>NW_015711430.1:0-255 GCF_001515625.1 Sinocyclocheilus rhinocerous
CTAAGAAAAACACAGAGGTGCGTCGAATTGTAGTGTTTAAAAACCGGCACGCTTGGATCAACAATACTTCACGGGGTTTAGACCAAGGGCTTCTTTTCAGCTAATGAAATTAGAAAGATATTCTCTCTCTAAGCATGGCTAATTACATGATTAACCTGGTTTAAACAGAGACCTGCATACACCAATGATGAGTCGTAATCAAAGCATATACTCATTTGTTATATATCTGTATTTTCATTCTTTCTGTCTCTCTCC
>NW_015711431.1:0-255 GCF_001515625.1 Sinocyclocheilus rhinocerous
CGAGTGGGTCTCGAACCCGGGTCTCCGGCATGGGAGGCGGACGCATTAACAAGGAGGCTAAAGACTGGCTAAAACGCCCCTAGCGTCAGTCGCTAGTGCGTCTCTTGAGATCAGGGTAGTGAGGTTTTACCTGCACAGCCCCTACTCACTGGCCTCCGTTACACTTGCTTCTTCACATTTCATAATTACTTCCAATATAGTAACGTGTACTGTAGAGGTCTGCTACCCGACCCGAGCCCGACGGGTCCCGAAATA
>NW_015711432.1:0-255 GCF_001515625.1 Sinocyclocheilus rhinocerous
TTTTACATGTCATATTCTTGTCAAATTCTGTTGTTCAACTTAGTAACTGTAATGCATCAAACCAAAAAATAAAATTGCTAGAAAACATTTAAAATATATCTAGGTATTTCTACAATGCAACATGGTAGGTAGGTTGTTCTGAGTGGTTTTAATTAATATTCTGTTAATAATTCTGTATGAATGATCAGATTAGTTTGCACTGTTTGACGGGTTCCTGAGCCTCAGGAGTACAGTGGTAAGTGCTGTTATTGTACA
>NW_015711433.1:0-255 GCF_001515625.1 Sinocyclocheilus rhinocerous
TAACTGTGTGTCTGGAATCGAGGCCAATACAGAGAGAATCAACAAGCTGATGAACGAGTCTCTGATGCTGGTCACGGCGCTGAACCCTCACATAGGTAACCACAGCAGACGGTGCCAGAAACACTTATTCCTGAATCCAGATGAAGATTTGAGCAAATCAGGGGCCAGTTGTTCAAAAAGTGTAATCTGGATCAGAATGATCTGGATTTGGAGATCCCATCTTAAACCCGTCTTACTTTTGTGCTGGTTTTTCAA
>NW_015711434.1:0-255 GCF_001515625.1 Sinocyclocheilus rhinocerous
ACAATGCCAGTGTGCTTTTGATAATGCTAAAGCCCTTTTAGCCAATGCACCTGTGCTCGTTACACCTGATTTTAAGAGGTCTTTTCTCCTTGCAGTTGATGCCAGTGCTTATGGTGCTGGTGCTGTTCTTTTGCAGGAAGATGTTGATGGAATTGAAAATACGGTTAGCTATTTTTCAAGAGAATTTAACCGCCATCAGCAGGCTTATTTCACTATTGAAAAAGAGGCCTTAGCCCTGGTGTTGGCTGTTCAACA
>NW_015711435.1:0-255 GCF_001515625.1 Sinocyclocheilus rhinocerous
TAAGTTTTAATAAATTAACCTAATACATGAGCCTCCCAAAAAGAAGGGTAAACAATATCTTATTGCTAAGCTTACAACTAGTTTGACAGTACAGGTACAAAAAAAGCCATTCTTTTCATTTTTATTTAAAAAAAAATGTTGGGACATTTTCTTTACAAAATAATGCTTAATTATTTCTATTGTAGTTACTATCCCTACTGAAAAAAACCAGCTTAAATCAGCCTAAACTGGTTGGCTGGTCTTAGCTGGTTTAAG
>NW_015711436.1:0-255 GCF_001515625.1 Sinocyclocheilus rhinocerous
TAAGGTTTGTAAACTCATGAGTAAAACCGTTAACCACAGTTCTATTTTTTTTTTTTTTTATCTCAGAAGGTTTCTACGTGCGCACATGACATAACACACAAGACTTTTCATGTTTATCTCTGACGACAGTTCTTGTTATTTGGCGTCTGATGATTAACCTCATTTCCGCTCTTGGATTCCAATAGAGGATCTCAAGATGGCGTCGAGTGAGGGAGATGGAGAACCTGAGTGGACCGCAGCCGTACGGCCACTTTT
>NW_015711437.1:0-255 GCF_001515625.1 Sinocyclocheilus rhinocerous
ACATGGCCAACACTGCTAAAGATGCATCAAATAATTCAATGCAATTCTCACTATGCAGTTCGCAAATTTATTTATAATCAGTTACATTTTGCAGTAAGACAGAAATGTAATATTTTGATTCCAAGTTACCAGTAAACGGCGCGGCGCAATGTCTCCATACAATCGAAATTAGAGCGTCTACTGTAATGTTTGAAACTATAGCAAAGGAGCCAGGTGTGGATACAGGAAATCATTTATAAAAAAAAACAAAAAGCC
>NW_015711438.1:0-255 GCF_001515625.1 Sinocyclocheilus rhinocerous
TAAATTTCAAACATATTTCATGTAAACTTAATTTACAATCACTCTGGCGCCAGAGTTGTCTATTATGTTGTCCACAAGGGGGAAACCAGAGTCGTGCATGTGGGTGGGTACATGCAGGTGAATCGCTAATATTTGATGTAACGGGGGGAATAATATTTATGTGTAGGGTGTGGTGCAGGAGCGGGCCAGACGGTGACAAGCACGGGCAGGTTGTGGGTCCAATAACCAAGACTATTTCGACTCGGTCCAGTACAC
>NW_015711439.1:0-255 GCF_001515625.1 Sinocyclocheilus rhinocerous
TACAAATATTTAAACTATATAACCTTTGAACTTCAAACTAACCCTCAAAATGTTTTAAACACCCAAGCAAGGCTTTATCAAACTAATATTCAAAGCATTAAAAAAAACGAAGTTTTAAGAGCTTAAGGGCTTTGTTGCAACTAGCTACTGATTTCTTATCAGGTTCTCTCACTCAAAAATTTCCTGTAAAGCTGTGACCCAGAGAAGCACGGCACTACTAGAGTTCATGTACATAATTGATAGTTTATGTAATAT
>NW_015711440.1:0-255 GCF_001515625.1 Sinocyclocheilus rhinocerous
AGAGTTGATCTGCGATGATAGCAATCACACCAAAATAAAACAACGTCTCAAAATTTCAAAAACAATATACTTCAAAAAGGTCTCTTCAGTATAACGGATGAATAAAATAATGTTGAGTAAAATTAAAAAGTCAAAGGCTTATTGCACTGGATGTGGATCTTATTTATAAAACACCTGTGATTCACAACTACCTGCTAATGCACTCGCATGCACATAAAGTAGCCTTGTTGACAGATCTGGGTGAGTAAGGGCAAA
>NW_015711441.1:0-255 GCF_001515625.1 Sinocyclocheilus rhinocerous
TAAAAAATTATTAAACATTACAATTTCCCCAATCTGGACAAAGTTGATGTTCTCTCACTTAAACAACTCTCAAAATAAAGCGCTCTGTGACTAGAAAAGATGTAGAAATAACAATTAACTGAAAATGAGATGTATGTAACAGAACAGATGTCATCTTTCACATCAAATTCTTACTGTGTTTCAATTAATTCAGTTAGAATAATAAGAAACTGTAGAGTTTTAACCATTCAAATGAAATCAGTATTAAACTCCATC
>NW_015711442.1:0-255 GCF_001515625.1 Sinocyclocheilus rhinocerous
ATTTTGTCATATATAGCAATTTGAACTGTTGTTGTTGTTATTATTTAGTTTTAACTCTTAATTGTAAAAAAAAAAGAAAAACAAATATACTACTGTTGTAAATTACAGTTGTACTGTAAAAAAGGATGTGATAACATAATACATATAAATATTTAAGTTTGTTTAAAATAAAATATTGTAGTTTAAGTACATATATATATACACATACACACATATATATATATACAGTGGGGAAAAAAAGTATTTAGTCAGCCA
>NW_015711443.1:0-255 GCF_001515625.1 Sinocyclocheilus rhinocerous
TACAGGCAGCTCTTACTCATTAATCCAGGAGACGCTATGGAGAAGGTGGAGGGATGAAACCGAGTCTTGGCGGTCCAGTCGGGGACAGACATTTGCCATGGCCATATCCAGAGGGCACTAAGTGAAGTAACCTGGGAGTGTACCCTGCAAGGATGCACAAACCCATTGTGACTGTTCGTCATGAAAGATGAGGACTTGGCTTTTCCGCTTATTTTAGGCCTTGAGTTCCTTGTGTCATGTAGAGTCAAGTTGGAT
>NW_015711444.1:0-255 GCF_001515625.1 Sinocyclocheilus rhinocerous
TATAGGTTGGGAAACTATGTTATACATTAATGTATATATATGTAACGCCAGTGCGCGTACAGTCGTGGAAAACAATGTGTTAAAGACGTGACGCGGCGCGTCTGTAGAATGCGCATCATGGGAAATGATGCGCTCACTAATTAAAGAGGCAGGGCGGCATTTCTGTAATTTGGTTTGTGACATCCTTACGCCCCATTCACACGGGGCGTCCGCGTTAACGCTTGACGGAGGGCGTTTCTGAAGCTTGGTGCTGAC
>NW_015711445.1:0-255 GCF_001515625.1 Sinocyclocheilus rhinocerous
ATCTTCCACATGCTGAAGAAATGATTTCTTACTGATTGGCCTGCAAATGTGTTAGGGAGAGATAAACAGAGCATAAACATACCCACAAAGCCATAACAATCATCATCTTTAGCATTATTACCACTACAGCAAGCATTATTTCTAACATACAAAGGAATAAGAAAAAAAAAATATATAATATAAGTAAAAAAAAATAAAAATCAATCAATCCAAGTCTCCTTCACTTACTTGAGAGATTTCCTGTAACTTAGCAGC
>NW_015711446.1:0-255 GCF_001515625.1 Sinocyclocheilus rhinocerous
TTATGAGCGACGAGAAGAGGCAGACCTGCCAGCGTCTTCTCCAGATCTTTTCCCAGGATCTTGACTCCCTGAGCCGTAGATACTTCTTTATGTTTCTCGTACGGATTCTGTTCCCAGAGAGAAGAAAAATATAGGTTAAGAGTTACAAACAAGCTCAGAGGTTTATCCCAACACAGCGGATACGGCAAACTAAACATATAATTGCGCACGAGACCTTCACTCGGAGCTCTTTCAGGGGTGGTGGGAGGAGCAACC
>NW_015711447.1:0-255 GCF_001515625.1 Sinocyclocheilus rhinocerous
ATTTCAGATTTTTTTATTTTACAGTAAAATGTTACAATTTATTTTAATATTGTACAATATATTGTACAATTAATTTCTTATTTTGTTCTTATTCAGTAATGTATATATTTTATGTAGTAATAGCAGTAATAATAATAATAATTGATTTATTATTAATACATTTATGATTATTATTATATCTTAAACATTTTACAGTAAAATTACAATAGTGATAGTTCTCATTTTGCTTAAATTTAGTCCTTTTTTTTTTTATAA
>NW_015711448.1:0-255 GCF_001515625.1 Sinocyclocheilus rhinocerous
TAGAAAGCAAATTAATAACATATTTTACAGGTGAGCAGTGCCTTCTTGCCTCATTCTTGTCGTTTCTCAGCGTTAATGGTGTGATAATTCAGTCTTAGCTTGGTTTGTATGTAAACGTCAGTTTGTGTGTGTTTGCAGGTTTATTTACGAGACGGAGCATCACAACGGAATCGCTGAGTTCCTGGAGATCCTGGGCAGGTAAAACATGCGCTCTCCCTGTGCATGCTGGGAAATCTTCTGATTTCTGACAGCGGT
>NW_015711449.1:0-255 GCF_001515625.1 Sinocyclocheilus rhinocerous
TATTGTTTTCATTGTTGACTGTAACATTGTATTGTAATAAATGATGACCATTTTTGCACAAATAGGTACAATATTTCAAAGATAAAACTGAAATGAACAATGCTTTTTCAGGTCTTTCATGTAGGTCTAACTCTATTCCAGTTAAGGATCCACTGATCAGGATTTTTCGTGACCAATTCCAATTGCCAATTTTTTTTATTTTTTTTTAAATTTTTTTTTTACAATCAAATGAGCCGATTCCCATACTCGTTGCCA
>NW_015711450.1:0-255 GCF_001515625.1 Sinocyclocheilus rhinocerous
TGAAGTGTGTATTTTTGGAGCCACTGGGCAAGCACACAGTGTGAAAGAAAATTACTATTTACAAACAGATGCTTTCCTCTAAATACTTTTTCACCATTGGTGAGTCAAAAAGGTAGTCCCACCCCAAACCTCATGATTGATTGAGCCAGCTGAGTATGGCAGGCCTCTCAAACAAATAGAGCAATGCTAAAAGTTTCACAGAGCCTTACACAGTGTTTACACTTTTAGGTAAATCAACCTACTAAATGAATGGCC
>NW_015711451.1:0-255 GCF_001515625.1 Sinocyclocheilus rhinocerous
TTAATAGTAATAGTTAATAATTTCATGTAATCTTATAATTTTATTAGATTTGTCCATTCAGACAGTTTTAAACTGTGGCCCTTCGATATAATTCACTTTAGTCTTTCCAAATATAGTTGACATTTTGATTCTCCCTTATTTTTGGGGCAGAAACTGAAATGTAATAAGATCTGAATACATCGTATTGTTTGCTATAGAAAGTGTTTTAACTATATATTACAAAAGTAGTAATTTTCCACAATAGCACAATACTAA
>NW_015711452.1:0-255 GCF_001515625.1 Sinocyclocheilus rhinocerous
TAGCTAGCTGCTTATCAAATGTTTGTCCACTAAACTTTTGTGACAAGCGTCTCGAGTTGTGCACCACATGTAACGTTACTTGACTCGGTATTAAGTTAACGTTAGCCGTAATTGGATTGCTGGAGGCCATTTTGATGTGCTTTATCCCTATTCAGAGGGTAATTGTTTTTGATAGGAATGTAAGCTATTTTCATCATTTACAGGGGCTATTCGGAGATTTTATTGCCGTCTAAATCTAGAATGTTGGTGTTTCAA
>NW_015711453.1:0-255 GCF_001515625.1 Sinocyclocheilus rhinocerous
AACTCTTCAGATTAATTTAGTGGAACATTAATATAATATAGAATCGTCCTCTGTAAAGAAGTGAGCTGTGAACATGTGAGAATTTATCATTATCTTTGTAAATGTGCACTCTTTTGGGCTAAAGGCTTAATGGAACCGTTTAAAGTAGTGATCACAAATTACTCGGCGATTCAGCGCAGCGCAGACGTGATTTAATACGCATGTCCTTTCTCTATGTGAAAAAAAATCATAAATTCCAGTTTATGCTGTTTGATT
>NW_015711454.1:0-255 GCF_001515625.1 Sinocyclocheilus rhinocerous
TCCAAGTTATGGAAATTGTGTGCTTTTGTCATTTTTAGTTTTTTTAATAGTTCTATTTAACTTGATTTTTATTTTAGTTTTAGTCATTTTAAAATTTTAAACGAATAAAAATAACTCAAATTATAGCCGCGGCAACTAACTGAAATAAAATTAAGTTTACTTTTTCTATCTAATATTTATGATTTATTTAGTTTCAGCTTTCAATGAACGAAAATTATTTTGTAATTTTAATGAGACCCTCTAACATTGTCTGAC
>NW_015711455.1:0-255 GCF_001515625.1 Sinocyclocheilus rhinocerous
TCTTGGCGATACAAAAAAGCTACTGAATATTTTTACCATTTTTTTGTTGTTGGTGAAAATTGGCAGTTTCTTGAACACACATTGACCTTTTGTGGTAGGGTACGTTGTCACATTACAGTACATGGAGCCTTTAAACAGCCTCTTATTTACTGTTCTGCTAAATTAAAACAATTACGAAACGCATAAGAATTAAACAGCAAACATGTAAATGTTAATGTACAATAACCCCAAACCATTTTTTAAGCGTCAATATTG
>NW_015711456.1:0-255 GCF_001515625.1 Sinocyclocheilus rhinocerous
TCTCAATTCCATCTTTGCCAGCTCTTTTCTCAGGGCTTGCTTCCCTTTTCTTTCCTCTTCTATCTTTCTTTTTTGGTTAGAATCACTCATTAATTATGACTGCTTTCTTAGTCACCTTCCCCACTAAGTCGGTTCAATTATATTGAAGATACACTCTAAGTAGTTCATATAGTAACTAAGCCCAAATTTTAATCCAGATCTGTCAATGATATCTGATTAAAATCTAAATATAATAGGTCGTATATAGTTTTTCCT
>NW_015711457.1:0-255 GCF_001515625.1 Sinocyclocheilus rhinocerous
CTGATGTACTATTATAAAGATCTCATTGATTTACATTACACGTATATCAGAATTTCATCACGTTTTGTTCATATAATTGTCATCATCTGCAGCAAATTGCCTATTTGCGCTCAGTTTGAGAATAAAACTGATCTGTTTTTTCCTCCATATTCTCACTATATCATAATATATGAGCCATAAAAACTTGATGTATGTAATATGATACTCAACAAAAAAAAAAAAAACACAAATGCAAACTATAAAATATATTTTGTC
>NW_015711458.1:0-255 GCF_001515625.1 Sinocyclocheilus rhinocerous
AATCAGAAAATAAAAAAGGTAATTGTGAATTTTTATCTCACAATTCTGACTTTCTTTTCCTCACAATTCTTAGTGTAAAAGTCTCTCAATCGCGAGATATAAGCTTGTTATTCTGAGAGGAAAAGTCGCAGATGCATTTTTTTATTCTGTTGAGGAAACAAGCTTGTTTTGCCAATGAATACAAAAAATAAAAAAGCTAACTGTGACTTTTCACCTCATAATTCTGACTTTTCTTCTCAAAAGTGTGAGTTAAAA
>NW_015711459.1:0-255 GCF_001515625.1 Sinocyclocheilus rhinocerous
TATAAACCCTTTATAAAGGGAACCTTAATGTAAAGTGTTACCGACTTTTCCTTTTCTTCATTATGAACACACTTATTGGCTCTTTGACAAAATGACTGCGTTTTGCCTTTGTATGACAATATACTGTAAATCACAAAATGTACATGGTACTTCAGAAGCAATATTCTGTCCATTTAATGTTTCTGTTTAGCAGGACTGATAAGGAACATAATTATATCATAATCCATAACTTCCCCAAAGTGCTGCCATTTGAGC
>NW_015711460.1:0-255 GCF_001515625.1 Sinocyclocheilus rhinocerous
TTTGCTTTAGTTGCCTCTTGACCCTTGACTTGTTAAGTATAAGTTACTCTTTGGCTGTTATAATAGTGTTTGTAAAGCACATATGCGATGACAAGAAACTTATGATAAAGTCACTTTTATCTAAATCAGTAGTGCTTTTATGATTTCTTTGTTATTGCAGTTCTATGATATGAGACAATGTGAGAAAACTTTATAAACCATTTTCAGAAATATGGCTCATAAAGAGGTTTCAATTCTGTCACTCATAGACATGAA
>NW_015711461.1:0-255 GCF_001515625.1 Sinocyclocheilus rhinocerous
TAGCAAATGTATTGCTGCACCCTGGCAACCACCTACAACCCCTGACGACTGCTTAGTAATACACTAAAATGGCTTAAGATTACCAACCGCATGTCAACACACTAAAAAACTGTGTTGGGGAGTAAGTTACATGTAACAAAATTACGTAATTTAATTCGAAAATAAATGTAACGGAAATCTGTTACAGTTACTGAGAAAAAATTTGCAATTAAATTACAGTTACTTATGAAAATGTTAACAATTACTGTACTATTT
>NW_015711462.1:0-255 GCF_001515625.1 Sinocyclocheilus rhinocerous
TCGAGGTCATGTTAACCCAGCTTAATTATTCACACTGCCAAAAAAAATAAAATAAAATCCTATTATCCTAATGAGTATCTTGTCTTATTTTCCAGACTAAATACCTACAAATCGTTGAAACAAGATCAGTTTACCTAAGAAGCAACATTGCATAAAATATTAAGAGATGTTTTCAGAAAATAAGTTTGTCTTAGGATAATAATAACTTCCAAAAAATCCAAAAAACTGCCAGTGCATCAAAACAAAATGTGCTTA
>NW_015711463.1:0-255 GCF_001515625.1 Sinocyclocheilus rhinocerous
AGGCAAAATTTGGCACAAATCTCCTGTACCAGCCCACCAGTCCTAGGAACGACCTCACTTCCTTCTTGGTCTTTGGTTTTGGGCTCCTTCGAATTGCCTCCACCTTGTCCATCTGTGGCCTCAGCTGTCCGTTGCCCAGGTGATAACCCAGGTAGTTTGCCTCTTGCCTTGCCCACTCACATTTTGAAACATTTAATGTCAATCCTGCTTCCTCTATCCTCTTTAGGGTTTGTTGGAGATGTTGAAGATGCTCTG
>NW_015711464.1:0-255 GCF_001515625.1 Sinocyclocheilus rhinocerous
TTACTGAACGTGGCCCTGGCATAAGAGCCTTCTTATAGAAGAAAAACACATTTCTGTATTATATTATTTAATCAACAAATGTTTTTTTCTAAATCTACAAAATGACATGAGGTGAGACAGCAGAGATAACAGTCCAATCGTTAAAAATGGCTGTGCTTTCTTTGTTTTGTCATTTATAATTTCAATGAACTCAAAGAAAAAACAAACAAAGGAAGTGCAGTGTACCAAGAACAAGAGAATGCACTCACATGCTTT
>NW_015711465.1:0-255 GCF_001515625.1 Sinocyclocheilus rhinocerous
GTCTATTCGACTTGGTTCAGATTTTCTCAGCTGAGTTCAGTTGGCTCAAGTTGGGTTCGGCTGTGTGCCAAATTAATTCGGGTGTACGCAGATTGATTGAGAAATGTGGAGGAACCCCCTAAAAATGTGGAGAAACCCCTAAAAATGTGGATGAGGAGTAGGGAGACTATATTGACATAATTATTTTAAAATAAAACTTAAATGGTGAAACTAAAAGGAGGAGCTACGACAGTGAAAGACGAGAGAGGACCAGGC
>NW_015711466.1:0-255 GCF_001515625.1 Sinocyclocheilus rhinocerous
TCGGTCACGACGTGACTCGTAGTGACCGACTGAAAGGGAACATTGTTGTTACAATTGATTTTAACATGTCCTTGTTAATGCAGAGACACTTAAAGTACTTTTATATTCTTTTAGAGAAACTAGGAAAGAAGAGGAGGGTGACATCTTCCTCATCTTCCTCTGATAGAGACAAGAAAAATTTTAAAATCCAGTCAAAGATCATTTGGGAGAAGAAGTAAGTTGTAAATATAAAATATTTAAATATTAAGCTTTCAG
>NW_015711467.1:0-255 GCF_001515625.1 Sinocyclocheilus rhinocerous
CCCATCAAGTTCGGTCAGAAATCTTGGTGTAATCTTTGATGACCACCAGCTGATGACCACATTGCAAAAACTGCTCGATCATGCAGGTTTGCTTCCTTCCTAATGGAGCATGCTGCACAACTTCTTGTCCAGGACCTTGTCATTTCTAGGCTGGACTACTGCAATGCTGTTCTGGCTGGACTTCCATCATGTGCAATCAAACCTCTACAAATGTGACCCATGCTGGCAAAATGAGTCGGAATGCGCACAGGCTAA
>NW_015711468.1:0-255 GCF_001515625.1 Sinocyclocheilus rhinocerous
CTTGGATCAAAACGTTTTTAAAATCAGTCAAGTGTGTCCAGATTGTTTTGTACCTAAAACTACATTTATTACTGAAGAAAGAATAAGTGCGTAAAAAATAGACAAAGGGGTTATTACACTAACAAAAGAGTTTCCATCATCATAAAGCCACGGATCTGAAGTCTTTATTGAAAGCTTTGAAGGTTTCAGCAGTGATCAGACACATCTGCCGTTTTAGTGCATCGCAAACCCGTCTGTGTGTCATTACTGAGCCCA
>NW_015711469.1:0-255 GCF_001515625.1 Sinocyclocheilus rhinocerous
GTTTGTTGTATGGCAAAATTTGCAAATAAAGCTGGATTTTTATTTATTTATTAGGTTTTTTTGAAATTGTATGACATATAAAATAACTCTTTCAAAGATGATTTTCTATAGGCACTGTATTGTTACATTTCAAATATTTAAATACATTTTACATTTTCTTTCAAATTTTAAGTAATTTTATGTATACCTTTGTCATTTTTAGTGTTTTTTGTTTTTAGTATCTTTTTTATTATTATTTATTAGATTTTTTAATTC
>NW_015711470.1:0-255 GCF_001515625.1 Sinocyclocheilus rhinocerous
AACTGCAGAAATAAAAAATAAAAAAATTTTAACATAAAAATACATGTATTTATTCATTTAAAATTGTATTTTTTCTACCTTCACTCTTGTTATTTCCTTCCTTCTTCAGTCCTGTGTGCGAGCTGAAGTCAGAGCACACTGAAGAGGAGCAGAGCTGTTAATTTCTGTGTAATTTCTATGTAATTTATGTAATGTATATTCCTTAATTTAAAGGGAAACACTTTTTTTTTCTTGACTTGTTTCAAGCATAAAGTC
>NW_015711471.1:0-255 GCF_001515625.1 Sinocyclocheilus rhinocerous
TTACTTGGGGACATGGCAGTTTAGCCTACTTGCACTAAAATAAGATTATTTTTAATTCATTAATTTTGGGTACATATTTATTGTGTTCTATGGTAGAGGGGCAGTGACTTTGTAAGATGAGCATTCAGAAACAAGAACTAGCCCATTTTTACACAAAATATATCACATTATGTCATGGGGACTCAAATGGCACCAAATGCTAGGATGACCCCTTTATGTATTTAATCCCATTTTATTAACCAATGTCTTTGCTGC
>NW_015711472.1:0-255 GCF_001515625.1 Sinocyclocheilus rhinocerous
TCACAGTAATGACTCACTTCTGCTTCCAGCGCTGCGCTTGCTCGGTAACCCTGCGGCTTTGTTGCTCATCTTGCTAAGCTAACACGACAAACTGACGATCACAACAACAACAACCTACAAGAGCTGCGCCTTTGTTTTACTGACACCGACCAATCCGTTAAATGTTCTGTTAACGTTATATGGAATTACATAAAAACAAATCACACAAACATCTCTGTTCTCGGGTGTAAACGAATCTGCTCGTCTTCTTTCAAA
>NW_015711473.1:0-255 GCF_001515625.1 Sinocyclocheilus rhinocerous
GTGATGGAGTCATTCCATCTGCTTCCATCAGATCTGTGGGTTTAATGTCACTGATTGCAGACACTTTAGTTGGATCGGTTGCTATGCCACTCTCAGTTACAATATGTCCCAGAAACTTGACAGTTTTTCTTAACAAATAGCACTTCTTTTGTGCCAGTTTTAGGTTATGCTCTCTAAGCCGAGAAAACACCATCTCAAGGCGATCGAGAGCTTCCTTCTCAGTTTTGCCGAAGACAAGTAAGTCGTCTAAGTAGC
>NW_015711474.1:0-255 GCF_001515625.1 Sinocyclocheilus rhinocerous
TTCCCATATAACTTGCTAAATCAGTGATAGACAGAAATCAGAAGGACCCACATGATGTGCCACGTGCTCTAGTTTGACCTGTCCTGGACGCAGATTTGCAGTAATACCAGACTCCACTTAATCCACCTAATCTATCTTCTCTTCAGATTAGAAAGTTTATTGTTTTGTTACATGGACTAAGCGGTGACCCTGAAATTTATGAAACTGTAGGTTGTTCTCTAATTTTGATCACCACTGTATAATGTGTCATCAGTT
>NW_015711475.1:0-255 GCF_001515625.1 Sinocyclocheilus rhinocerous
CTCACTCTGCATTTGAGTCCTCCCTTCAGATCCCTGACAATATTGTTCAAAATAAAGTCACAAGGTTAGGGTTAGGTGATTACAAAATCATACTAAGGATCCTGATACATCTCTAATGAACTGAGCTCTTAATAAATTAAGATTTAATTGAAGTTTGAATTTGATTTATCACCAATGAATCATGATGATCTATGCATATAAACTTGCATGCAAAAGTGATAAAATCAAAATTTTAGTCAATATCACCCAATTCCA
>NW_015711476.1:0-255 GCF_001515625.1 Sinocyclocheilus rhinocerous
CTCACTCTGCATTTGAGTCCTCCCTTCAGATCCCTGACAATATTGCTCAAAATAAAGTCACAAGGTTAGGGTTAGGTGATTACAAAATCATACTAAGGATCCGAATACATCTCTAATGAACTGAGCTCTTAATAAATTAACATTTAATTGAAGTTTGAATTTGATTTATCACCAATGAATCATGATGATCTATGCATATAAACTTGCATACAAAAGTGATAAAATCAAAATTTTAGTCAATATCACCCAATTCCA
>NW_015711477.1:0-255 GCF_001515625.1 Sinocyclocheilus rhinocerous
TTTATGCACAAAACTAAAACACAATAAACAAATACAAGTTGTTAAATGAAACTCCACTGATAGGTTATTTGTTTCTTGCAAATGTATTTTCCTTAGTTTGTTTATTTTCATTTTTTTTCTTACATTGTTTATATTTGGTATCTTTTAAATACCGTAGGCCTTAGATTTTACTCTATTTCGTTGTCTATGTTAATGAGAGGTAAGGAATCTGAGCATGTGAGCAGAGCAGAGCGGGGAGCGTAGCGGTCATTCACA
>NW_015711478.1:0-255 GCF_001515625.1 Sinocyclocheilus rhinocerous
TTACGCCTTGAAGTGGAACCTGTTCGTCGAGTGATGTTCTTCTCACCGAGAAGACCCCTGGAGATGCCTGATCAGGGTCATGCTTTCCTTTTTGCAGCAAGAGCTGGAGCGAAAGTCTCCCTCCACACTTAAAGTCTATGTCGCTGCGATTGCTGCTAACCATGACCAAGTGGAAGGGAAGTCGGTAGGGAAACATGATCTGGTCATCAAGTTCCTTAGGGGGGCCAGAAGGTTAAATCCTCCCCGGCCCTCCTC
>NW_015711479.1:0-255 GCF_001515625.1 Sinocyclocheilus rhinocerous
TTTTAACAGCCATGTTTATATTTCAACAACAAATTGGCGTAGAAACAATTCTATTATTAAAAAGTTGATATAAAAACTGCCTTATGTGCAGTTTAAATGTTTGTACAACAGGGTTTTTTGTATTTGAATGTTATTTAATTGATTATTAACTAAACTTTATTTTTGATTTCGGCTGACTGAAAACTTTTGATAAATTCATTTTATTGCATTACTAGCAAAAAATATAATTTTTTTTGCAAGCTTCATTTGAACAAA
>NW_015711480.1:0-255 GCF_001515625.1 Sinocyclocheilus rhinocerous
TTTTAACAATGTGCAATTTGACATTATCGAGTATTTTGAAAAACCATTTAAAACACCCCTACAGAGTGCACGCACACACTACGTGGTCTAGACTAGTGCGAGTGCGCACTTGGAGTGCATTCTGTCACTGCATGATTCAATTAAAATACATTTAGAATTATCACAAAATTCAAGATATGGGGACAGAAAATGTATAAATTTATATAATCTCATATAGTTAATCAATATTGCACAAAGAGTGCCGTTTTTTTCTCC
>NW_015711481.1:0-255 GCF_001515625.1 Sinocyclocheilus rhinocerous
TTTTTTTTTTTAAATCTCTGACCCCAAACCTTTGAAAGGTACTTTTTTAATTTAGACATTTGATAGTAACCCTACATTTTTATTGTCATTCTACCATTCTAAAAGTAGTAGGTATAAGGTTGCTGAAGAAAAAAAAATTCTACCAATATATATATATATATAAAATACAGTATACACACTTTCTCCTTCACGGTTTTACACCATCACAACATTTCAGCAGAGGCGTCTGCAGGTTACCGACAAGAACAAACTCTC
>NW_015711482.1:0-255 GCF_001515625.1 Sinocyclocheilus rhinocerous
TTTATCAAAGCTTTTAAAATGTTCGAACAATCAGATTTTGATGAGTCAGAGGAAGATGAAGATGTGACATTTACTGATGTTGAGCAGGCTCTCTCCACACATTCTGATGGACAGTTTTCTCTCCCTCCACACGTAAGGTGTGCGTCACACACACTGAACCTAATTTTTCACGATGTTGAGAAATGGCTTAAAGCAAATGAGTCCAAAGTAATCTACAGAAATGCTGTTTCAAAGTGTTCTGCTCTATGGACAAAA
>NW_015711483.1:0-255 GCF_001515625.1 Sinocyclocheilus rhinocerous
ATATTTAATACAACTTTAGTTGAACTTCAGCACTGCTTTTGCACAGCTAAAATTCATTTAGTACAAAATTAGTTGTTCCAATTTAACAGACTTTAACTATACCAATTTATAGTGTGCCACAAATATATTTACTTATACTAAAGTACATAGAAATAAATTGTATTTAAGTATACTATTTTTTCACTAGGGTTGTTTAAGGTTTTGCAGAAATAGTGATTTATTTGACAAATTGGTTTAGGCTATTGAGAATTTGGC
>NW_015711484.1:0-255 GCF_001515625.1 Sinocyclocheilus rhinocerous
TTTGACCTTTGACCCATAATTATATCCATATGCGACCTCTGACATTATAATAATTTCCATATGTAAAAATCGCCGTGTGTGAAATCCGGTCGTCAAACCGGATGACAAATGATGTTTGTTCAGCTGTATGAAAGCGACCAAGGATGGCAGGTGATAAATTAAGCAGTGTTTTTGAAGATATTATGGTCCGTTCCCATATCCGGACTCTGACTGTGGACTCATCTGTGTCTTACGTGCCCCGTGGTATCAGGTTGC
>NW_015711485.1:0-255 GCF_001515625.1 Sinocyclocheilus rhinocerous
TCTTACTCCTGAGGTTTGATTTTGTTGGAATTTAACAGACACTCAAGTATCCTGAAATGCTGATTAAATGAAAATTTGGAGTGCTCTCTTTTAAAATCATATTATATATTTTATATTTTATAATGCACTTCTTTTAGTTCACTGTTGATCTGGCAGTCCTTTCTTACAGCTATCAGGATAGGCTGTATTTGGTCTGTAGCAGTTCTTGGCTGAAAATAAATCTTTAGCAGTCCCAGACCTGTACACTAACCCTGC
>NW_015711486.1:0-255 GCF_001515625.1 Sinocyclocheilus rhinocerous
TTTTGTGCCTGGAGAGCTGGAGATCCTCCAAGTCTGTCCACTATTTATTGTTCGTTATTCCCCATTCACCACTAGACCAAAAGGGGAGGACGTAACACCTTTTCTGTTACTTGTGTGCGTGAGCGCTTTTACTTACACAAAATATCCTTCATTAGATGGATAGATGAAGCATAAAAGTGTTGCATTCAGTAATTAATTTCAAAGTTTTATATACAATTCTTTAAACTACTTGTATTGATTTAAACTATTACAAGC
>NW_015711487.1:0-255 GCF_001515625.1 Sinocyclocheilus rhinocerous
TTGAGTGCAACGCCCCCATCTCAACAACCAGCCAACAGTCGAAACGAAGAAACAAGACCTCTGCCCCAACAATTTATTTCGCTCGAATGTACAATGCTATACAGAAGATCCGTCACTACTTCCTCGTGACTAGGGCTACGCTACATAGCACCCTCTGTAAGCGAAGAGCAGCCGTTCTGATAAACTCTGCTGTTATTGCGTACTTTTCCTAGATCTGCGAACAATTGGATACATGTTGCAACTTCTTATTGATCA
>NW_015711488.1:0-255 GCF_001515625.1 Sinocyclocheilus rhinocerous
AACAAGGGTCAACACTGTAAATATTGATTTATTATATATTTTTTTTGCCAATAAAAGCCTTTTAAAACTTATATGCTAATCATTGTTTTTCAGTATACCATAGAAACGTGGAAAAATTATCTATAAATACTGAAGCAGCAAACTTTGCAAAACACAATTTATGTCGCTGCCAAAACTTTTGGCCATGACTGTAATATTAATACATTTTAAAATTTGATTTGAAAAACAAGGAATTTTTTTTTGGTCTTGAAACAA
>NW_015711489.1:0-255 GCF_001515625.1 Sinocyclocheilus rhinocerous
TATTTGTATGTTCATTTTTAACTGTTCAAGCCCAACAAGTTACCTAAAAAAATAAATAAAAATCTTTAGTTCTTATGTTCTGTGTGCACGCCAGATTTATGTGTGTGTGATTTGAGTGTGTGTGCTCAAACCATTTCTCAGACATCGGGCAGACACTCTTTTGCTGATTACTGCACTTGAGCAGTTTAAAAAATGACTTGTTTTTAAACTACAAGTCTTAAAGGGGTCATATGATGCGATTTCAAGTTTTCCTTT
>NW_015711490.1:0-255 GCF_001515625.1 Sinocyclocheilus rhinocerous
TGAAATTTCGCAAACTTATGGGCATCAAAGTAAGCGTTCTCCTTTACTACTTTTCATTCGAAATGCTCTTAATGTGTGAACTGGAGAAATCGCTCGTTTTAATATAGAAATTATTTTTTTATATTGTTATAGTTTGTATTCATATTTTGAATTGGCTTTTAGTTTTGAGTGATTTTGTGCTTTTGTCATTATTTTATTATTTACCTTTTTTTTTTCAGTTTTAGTTTTTATTTCCAGTTAGTAATTTCAGTGCTT
>NW_015711491.1:0-255 GCF_001515625.1 Sinocyclocheilus rhinocerous
TTTCTTTAAAAAATAAACAAATTTTTACTGCCCCATATTTTTTAATGGTAGTGTAAATTATGACAGAAATAACACTTGTTATGTACAAACTAGTGACTAGTTGGGCCAGTATTTGAGACTCTCATATTTGTTGACACCTACATCCATTTAGCAAGTAGTGTTGGCAACAAAAGTCTTGGCTCTACCATGGCTCATTTAGGTCATTTTTTTAAATTAATTTTACAAATATTTTTGAGTGAATTTTGAATAAATATT
>NW_015711492.1:0-255 GCF_001515625.1 Sinocyclocheilus rhinocerous
TTGCACAACAAGTTTGGCAAATGCAAATCATACCGACCTACAATTAAAATATAGAACAATATTTGGTTATTTTTTAACACACAAAGGAACAAGAATTAATTAAAATATAAAACCATAGGTTCCTACCATTTATGCAAACCAAAACGATTGCTCTGCCAGCTGATTCAGTGATGTTTACAGGGTCACAAGTGCATAAATGGACAGGTCTCACTGTAGGCAATAAACACACTGAAAAGAAAAGTTCAATAATTAGTG
>NW_015711493.1:0-255 GCF_001515625.1 Sinocyclocheilus rhinocerous
ATAATGCAGATGCATTACAAGTGTATTTATTTTTAGTTATACATGATATTTTGAATGAGTTAAAAGGGAATAATGCAATTTCATTTTATGTTAATGTGAAACATTAAAAAGAGATATGCTTTTGAGAAGAACAAATGTAAAACACTGTGTTAGTGATGTTAACATCTTTATTGTTGTTTTTGATTTATGTAATTAATTTTATTTTGGAAGCACATGTTTATAAAAAATACAATTGCTTATGTAATCTAAGTGCAT
>NW_015711494.1:0-255 GCF_001515625.1 Sinocyclocheilus rhinocerous
CAGATTAAACACCAATTAATCAATTAGCAAAAATCACCGTGTTCTACTGATGCACATACATATACTCAAACCGCTGTACTCAGTAATAACACTGTTAAATCCCATCCATCCACAAATAAAACACTTTCCAGTACATGTATAACACTCTTAACAATAATATTTTTGCATATTAGGTACTTCATAAAACTTCTGATAACTTTTACAAGCTTATATTGAAGAAGCACCACTAACTGCCTACCTCTCCTCAGCGTGCTC
>NW_015711495.1:0-255 GCF_001515625.1 Sinocyclocheilus rhinocerous
TAATATGATATTATGTATTGCATTGTTACCTTAAATATGACATATTTACACAAATCAAGTGGAGCAGAAAGACACGATCACTACTAAGCGGAAAAACGTTTAGTTAGTTGAAACTGAAATTAAAAGTGTTATGTAAAAGTAGTAATCCTAATCATCAGCCAAATTTAGAAAATACACCTGAGATCCTTTATTTGAACCATTACAAAATGTTCTAGTGTGTTTGCTTCTTAACTTTGGATACAAAGTTCTCTGCTT
>NW_015711496.1:0-255 GCF_001515625.1 Sinocyclocheilus rhinocerous
TGCTATTTCACAAATCCCATTTTTGAAAAAAAAAAGAAAAAAACTCAAAAAAAGGAGTGTTGCACACAAGACTCGATGAAAACGTCAATCCCGTGAGCAACGTGGGTGAAAGACTGAGAGTTGGATTGAAATACGAACACATGGCTAGAAGCTTTTCGTCTTCCTTTAGAGACATTCACCAGTAAGAGTGGGGCTGATGACCAAAATCATAGTGTGAGTCATTTATACCACCATCTGGAAATTGATTGGAATTAT
>NW_015711497.1:0-255 GCF_001515625.1 Sinocyclocheilus rhinocerous
GGCCATTTCACTTCACTCTGTGATGAGAGACTATTCGCCTCTATTAAGCGCTAGAGATGACGCAACCCACTAAGGGCGGAGCTATTCCTAATTGTTTAATTTAATTTATTTTCTAGTTTGTGACATTTACTAAATTTCTTCAGCAATATTTGATCTCTAAAACATTAAAATAATATAATAAAAAAATATGTGCATTATAATAATTATTTTTCTTTCTTTTACAGGTTTAATATGGGCTTTAGTAACCTTGGTTAC
>NW_015711498.1:0-255 GCF_001515625.1 Sinocyclocheilus rhinocerous
TTATTATTATTATTATTATTAATAATAATAATAATAATAATAAATCTTTAAAAGTAACAGCATCTTACGAGATATTTTAGTACTTTTGAGGTAATTTATATTAATTTCATTGGTGATTCACATTACTGTAGCAGTATTTTTGATAAATAAATAAATAAATAAATAAATAATAAAGGTACATATATATTTGCAATACTACTACTACTACTACTACTAATAATAATAATAATGATAATAATAATAATAATAATAATA
>NW_015711499.1:0-255 GCF_001515625.1 Sinocyclocheilus rhinocerous
CGAGGCGCTTAGAGGGCGAGTCAACGGAGTTCTCTCCTTTTCTCTAGCTCTCTCCAGGCCATGTGCAAGCGCTCGAGGAGCGCTACGGGGATCCCGTGTTCTTTGTCAATGATAATTTGCGGCCTACCCCGGAAGCTCGCAATGCGATGTCTTTCGGTTGTATGCCGTATGACGAAGACGTGCTGTCCACAGGAGCCTCCGATTCGGAAATGTGCAGTTCTCTCCCTCTGAGTGGACAGGAGAAACGCACCTCCC
>NW_015711500.1:0-255 GCF_001515625.1 Sinocyclocheilus rhinocerous
TGTCTGTGAGTACAGGTGCTCATACGGATTTGAATACACATGTGCTTCAGCTGTGAGACATTATCTTCATAACATTCAGGGACATCTTTTATCAGGCACTGAAAATTTATTGCAAGTATGTTACATTGCTGCTGCCAACATTATTACTTATACAATATCTGACAAATATCTCAACAAATGTTAACAAACTGAACCTTATTGTGAAAGTTCTTCGCGATGGCGCCGACACTGATGGCTGCCTCCGTGGCGTGCTCC
>NW_015711501.1:0-255 GCF_001515625.1 Sinocyclocheilus rhinocerous
TTTTTTTTTTTTTTTTTTTACATTTTAGCAATTTAAAAATATTAATAAATGATTTTTTACACGGCACCCCGGTTGGGAAACACTGTTCTAGTACACCCCCAAAACATAATCAAGACTTTGTATATTATTATTCTTAAAGGGGTCCTATTATGCTCTTTTACAGAGTTGAATAGCAAGTCCTATAAAATAGTATGAGCCGCTAATACACACATACAGTATCTCACAAAAGGGAGTACACCCCTCACATTTCAGCAA
>NW_015711502.1:0-255 GCF_001515625.1 Sinocyclocheilus rhinocerous
TTAATCAACATAATACAAAATATACTTGACATAAAGTCTGTATTTAAATCCGTAAAACAGCCATAACAATATAGTTAAAGAAAATACAGTAGTTCACCAGATAACACGGTGCTGTAAGCAGTTATATAAACAAACACTCTCGCTGTATTCGCACGTAACACTAGTGTGTGATGACTCAGCAGATTAGTTTGGCAAATTACGGCCGAAATAAACGGTAAAACCCGATCGATATAAACATCAGACATTACCAATAAC
>NW_015711503.1:0-255 GCF_001515625.1 Sinocyclocheilus rhinocerous
TGGACTGAGCACTAGTAGACCACTGAGCAAGAAGAGAAGAGATTTCATTTAGTTTATTGCTAATTTGAGAAATCTGACCTGCCATGGCATGATTGCTTTCTGTGAGATTCCGAAGCTGAAGGTCATGCTGTCCCAAAAGTGCACCTTGACTAGAGAGAGCTTTGTGAACTGAATCTGTTTCTGCTGGGTCCATAATTTGGCCAGATCATTCTGTTGTAACCAAACACAGCTTTGGACCCAAAAGCAGAACACAGA
>NW_015711504.1:0-255 GCF_001515625.1 Sinocyclocheilus rhinocerous
TGTTGCTAGGTGCTTTTGGAAGAAAAAGTTGCTAGGGTAGTGTGAGAAGTTGCTCAATTTAGCAACAAAATTGTTAAGTTGGCAACACTGAGAGGCCTTGATGGGCGCGATCTTGCTCTTGCTCTGGTCGATGCCTGCTCAGGCAGTTTTTCCGGGAGAAATACCCATATAAGGAGTTCCACCCTCGTTTACGTCATTAAGAGCCCGATTGAAAAAACTCTCCGAAACTTGTACGAACCCGGAAGTAAGATTTTT
>NW_015711505.1:0-255 GCF_001515625.1 Sinocyclocheilus rhinocerous
GAAAACAGTTCACACTGAGAAGGTTTGTTTGTAGAATAAAACTCTGAATTTATTCTGCTGATCTGTACATTGACAAGAGTACTCAGACTGCAGCACACACGTGCGTGCACACACACGCGCACACACACACACACACACGACTGATGTTAACCTGCAAAACCAGCTGTGCACAGGTGAGGAGTGCAACTGGTTCACGTGGAAACATTTGATTTCGCTTTCCATTGTCTTTCTATCCTTGTTCTCTGTTTGAGTCCC
>NW_015711506.1:0-255 GCF_001515625.1 Sinocyclocheilus rhinocerous
GTCCGATTTTCACCAAATTTGACTCAGATAATCTTTAGACTATGCCGACAAAGAGCTATCAAAAGCTTTTTGATACACCTGACCATTTTTGAATAACGCATCAATGAAATTGTTGGCATGATGCCAAGCTGATTCTGAGGCTGCAACTCTACAATACTTTGCCATATTGACACCAAACTTTTTGTGTGTCAATGTCCCTTCACACTGAGAACACCATAACAATTTGATAATGATGCCACCTATTGGTCAAAAGTG
>NW_015711507.1:0-255 GCF_001515625.1 Sinocyclocheilus rhinocerous
CTTTCTCAGCTGAGGAAACATTAGGAACATGCATTTAGAAACTCTCATCCATCATTTATGCTGCTTATACTTCATAACAATCTATGCAGTCAGATATGAGATGTTGAATATTTACCTTGTTTGAGAGTGGAAGTTGTTCTCTGCTGATGATTGATCCAGAGATTGTAGGTGCCATGGCTGTGTCTTTAGTTCAGTTCTCCGTTAGGATCAGATCAGATCTGTGCTCAGCTCTCTCTCCTCTCCCTCTATTTATAC
>NW_015711508.1:0-255 GCF_001515625.1 Sinocyclocheilus rhinocerous
GACAGGACTGTTTCTCTTGCCTCTGACAGAAGCTGTCACTCTTACTCTCTCTCTATCGCTCTCTTTCCCTCTCTCTTGTGTCAGAAGGACAGACGAGGGGAAGGGGACACTAGAACGGGAGGGGGGTTGAAAGAGGGAGGGTGGCACCGTCAAAAGGAGAAACAATTGATCAGCTGAATGGAACGTGACGAACAGGAAGAAAAACACCATTTTAAAGAGTATTATGTATGATCACAGGAATTTGATGCAGCCCTC
>NW_015711509.1:0-255 GCF_001515625.1 Sinocyclocheilus rhinocerous
TTTGGATGAAGACCGTGATATTAAGGGTAAGTGTTCAGTAAGGGTTTTTTTTGTTTTTGTTTTTTTATATTTATTTATTATAGTTTTATTGGTTTTTTATTTTAGACCAGACTATAATTGCACACCATAGCACAGTGGAGGCCAAAACACAGACATCTACAGCACAGAACGGCTACATCTGCAAAGACTGCTCCATCACCTCTCCCTCCAAGAACAACAGTTCCCTTGATAATGCTACTGGGCATCAGGCGTCTT
>NW_015711510.1:0-255 GCF_001515625.1 Sinocyclocheilus rhinocerous
TTTAAAACGTCCATGTTAAAGGAGTATAAGCCATAAACAAAGCCAACCAGCTATAAGATGAATCAGAGCATTACATTACTATTAAGCAAAAAAATATTTGAAAATCAGGCAAAAAGACAAAGGTACAGGACTGTACTTAAAGCAGCACTATGTAACTTTTTTGCTGTGTTCAAAATTTGCAAAATGTATATAATGAGCGAGTACAACATAAATTCATCTTCCAAACCGCGTTTTTGTCTTATTCCGTATCACTAC
>NW_015711511.1:0-255 GCF_001515625.1 Sinocyclocheilus rhinocerous
TGTCGCCGAACAGGCCAGCCTGGGAGATGGGAGCGTCAAGAAAGCATACTTTGTCAACGTCTCTCATCTCAGCCAGGTTGAGCCAGACATGGCACTCCTGGACCACCAGAGTGGACATCACCTTCCCGAGGGACCGTGCCGTGACTTTCGTCACCCAGAGGGTGAAGTCAGTTGCCGTGCGCAGCTCCTGCATCAACCTCGGGGTCGGTACTACCCTTGTGCATTTGTTTTAGTGCCTTGGCTTGGTGTACCTGC
>NW_015711512.1:0-255 GCF_001515625.1 Sinocyclocheilus rhinocerous
GAGGGGGCGGCGCTAATTATTATTCATAGAACACCGCCCATTTCCCATACCTCTGTTGCTGAATTATTCATGAGCATACTTAATCTAAAACTGGTGATTTGAAATGGGTCGTCACAAATTTTTATCAATCCCATTTCATTCAGAATTCACCACAGGTTGAACATTTACTGAGTACATAGCTCTCCAGAAAAAGTACAACAAAAAAAAAAAATATATATATATATTGACCATTTCCTTTAGGTAACCAATATACAT
>NW_015711513.1:0-255 GCF_001515625.1 Sinocyclocheilus rhinocerous
AGCATGTAACAGTGAAAGGGGAGAGCACCATCAAGTGGCCAGTCCTGGGCACAACAACCTGGCACTGTGACAATAACCTAGCATAAACACTTTGGGCTAATTCCTTGTTAGCATCACCATGACCTTTTCTCTTCAAAGGGCAGAGGTGCAGGGTTTTACTGTCTCATTGGCTGTTTGGAACAAGTTGCATGAAGCCAAACGTCACTGCCACTTTATTTTAAATCTGTGTTATTTTGAAAATGTAACAGCAAAAAT
>NW_015711514.1:0-255 GCF_001515625.1 Sinocyclocheilus rhinocerous
AGCATGTAACAGTGAAAGGGGAGAGCACCATCAAGTGGCCAGTCCAGGGCACAACAACCAGGCACTGTGACAATAACCTAGCATAAACACTTTGGGCTAATTCCTTGTTAGCATCACCATGACCTATTCTCTTCAAAGGGCAGAGGTGCAGGGTTTTACTGTCTCATTGGCTGTTTGGAACAAGTTGCATGAAGCCAAACGTCACTGCCGCTTTATTTTAAATCTGTGTTATTTTGAAAATGTAACAGCAAAAAT
>NW_015711515.1:0-255 GCF_001515625.1 Sinocyclocheilus rhinocerous
GCACACACACTCACACACACATACACACACACACAGAGATCAATGGATCTGTCCTGACGCTCCAGGCTCTGTATGACCTCAGAAAGCAGGCGAGAGCAGCGTTTGATCAAACTAATGTCATTCAGAGACTGACGGCTGAGGAAACATCTCAGATCATCCGAAAGAAGAAGACTTCATCCAGAAACCCAGAGAGAAACCCCAGCAAACTCCAGGAGCCACTGTGGATTGGGTTTATCGATCGGTTCTGGGAAGAGC
>NW_015711516.1:0-255 GCF_001515625.1 Sinocyclocheilus rhinocerous
GCCTAAACCTTACTATTAACATTTGACATGCTGGTTTAATAATGGATTGGAAAAAGAAAAGAGAAACTTAAAATATAGGATACATTAGGATTTAAAAAAAGACTTTTAGCAAGCTGTTTGCAACTATATGTAGTTATATGTATTAACTAATTGTGATCTTTAGGATACAATTCCTATCTTTCTATTAGTAAGGTTATTTTGGTTATTACTCACGCGCTATTACACATGACACCCGCTGAGGAATATCGTTTTATT
>NW_015711517.1:0-255 GCF_001515625.1 Sinocyclocheilus rhinocerous
GCTCTGCTGCTGCCTCTATTCGTTTAGCCATCAGGATGGAGTTCAATGAAGGTTGGCTTATGGGCGTACTCGACTTTGAGCTGATATGCGAGACCGTAGAACCGTAGATGGAGCAAGCATAATCTCGATCAAGCAATTTACGAAGACGCCCCCTTACTCTTTCACTGTCAAAGTCTTCATCCACAACTGAGATCCTCTCATAAGCAATCCTTACAATATCCTTTGTCACGGCATCACAAGCATCAATTCTTCTTC
>NW_015711518.1:0-255 GCF_001515625.1 Sinocyclocheilus rhinocerous
ACACCTCTGCTTTCTGTCAGGGCACCACTTCGTATCTCTTGTACTGCTTCAGTGTAGTTTTGCACTGTTCTGGGTGGGGCAACTTTTTGAAAATCATGGAGCTCACTTCTAGTTGCCAAGCAATATCTACAGAAGTAAGTGGAAGTACTGAAATTCTCTGTGAAACCTCCAATTTGGTGGGACCCTAAATTATCTCCGGCAATGCAAAAAATTGTTGCCTTAACAACATGCCCAGAGATGACAAGCCCATTTGCC
>NW_015711519.1:0-255 GCF_001515625.1 Sinocyclocheilus rhinocerous
GTCACACATTTGTTTATGGGTTGTCTTTTATTGTCACGTTAAAGTAAATCGCATTCAGCTCTTGTTATAGGAACTTATTACAACTTATCGCCGCCTTTTTTTTTTAAAGTTGTAAAGCACTTAATCTAACATTTAAGTCTAAAAAAGGCATATACAATAAAAAGACTGATGAAAACATAATCTTGCACCATGCAGCACTAACTTTTTAAAACCACGTTTTATTGTAGGCTTATAGATAATCTGTTAAAGGGAATA
>NW_015711520.1:0-255 GCF_001515625.1 Sinocyclocheilus rhinocerous
GCTTTGTTTGTGAAGACTGCTCGCGCATGCGGCTGTGCACGACTCGTGGTTTAATGCACTTGCGTCTCTAAATGGTTTTATGACGCAAGATTAATGTAAACACAGTCAGTTACATCTTAAGGGATTAAACGGACAGGACAAACCACATTATTCTTATATTTCAAAAGAGATCCGTGTGTGAATCCAGCTTAATAGATCTCCCGCTGTCTATGATGTTATAGTAAAAAACAACAGTAAAGATGAAGAAAAATCACT
>NW_015711521.1:0-255 GCF_001515625.1 Sinocyclocheilus rhinocerous
GATGTCAGTGAAAGTCAACAGTCTGGCTATTCTCAATGTAAGAGCCAATTTCAATTAATAATCACGATATTCATCAGTGTGATTCAGTTGGATTTAAGCTCTTTGTTATTAGAGCTGTTTTTCACAATTCTTTATAAAATGATGACTGATCTCATCAAGCAGCAGTTGTGTATGTGCAGGAGTTTCCCATTGACTCTCATTTTCCTCTTGGTCTAGTAAGTAGCTGGTTTCTGCCAGCCACAGGGTCTCTCTGCC
>NW_015711522.1:0-255 GCF_001515625.1 Sinocyclocheilus rhinocerous
GTGCAATTGTACGCGTGCACCAGTGGCTTGACATACTCTTTCCAATGAGCTTTCTGTTTGTTTTCTAGGGTACCCAGCATCTGCAATAGAGTTCTGTTAAATCGTTCTACTGGGTTTCCCCTAGGGTGGTAGGGCGTTGTTCTAACTTTACGAATACCAGCAATCTTACACAATTCCCGAATGGTGTTGGACTCGAAATCTGGCCCTTGATCGCTGTGTAGCTTCTCTGGGAAACCATAATGTACTAAAAAATGG
>NW_015711523.1:0-255 GCF_001515625.1 Sinocyclocheilus rhinocerous
ACATAAATCTCATTATAATGTCACATTAAACATACTTATGGCTTTGATTGATGAAATAATAGCAGATGTTTGAGACTAAAGTGCTGGTATCATAAATCAAAACAAGTCTGGGATAATTCATATGTGTTTATTTTTGTTCGACAGCTTCAGAAAACAAACACACAGTGTTCAGTGAAACTCACACATGTACTGATCTCACGAAACCAGTTTAAACTCAATCATCTCACACACGTCAGGATCCATTTAAACACACAG
>NW_015711524.1:0-255 GCF_001515625.1 Sinocyclocheilus rhinocerous
AGCTAAAACAACAACAACAATAATAATAATAATAATAATAATAATGACATAATGAATATTTGTATGTATTTTATATTATGACAAAATATGACTAAATTTTGTATTTGTTAAATAATTTAATAAATAAACAAATAAATAAATAAATGTTTGATATTATATATAATTTATATATGTGTATCCAATTCATTTTTAATGTATAATTTATATAATGTACATTATTTAAAGATATTGGCAGTATTTATTGTAAAGCCAAGA
>NW_015711525.1:0-255 GCF_001515625.1 Sinocyclocheilus rhinocerous
TTAAAGCATCAGCATTCACAAACCACTGTTATTTTTAACAAAAAATAAACCATAGGCTGCTACAGGCATGATTTAGAAGCGGAAATGACATCGTTCCACACTTTAGTAGGTGGCGGTACTGCACATTTACATGTCTGAAGCGACTTTGGTAACACGTGCAAATTCAAAAGTAGCGCCAGAAGAAGCGTTCTCTTTGCTATTATGCACTGAAGTGGCCTGGATTGCAGTTTATTTGTAAGGTAAGTTATATCTGTA
>NW_015711526.1:0-255 GCF_001515625.1 Sinocyclocheilus rhinocerous
GCTAATAAAGTCTAAACTATCAATCAGGCGACAGAATGCATGTAGCAGATTGTGTGCGACAGGTGTTTCAGCAAAGTTTTGATCATCAAAACTTTAACATCCTACTTTTCCTCTCCTGTCGGTTCTTCACGCTGGAGCTGTAAAACAGAGGTGGAGGGCAGAATGTGGTGTATTCCTGTGCATCTTCAGACCATGAGACCCTCTGTTGTACCTGTTCAGTCTGAGTAAAAGCTGGAACCCCTGGCTGCTTTGCTC
>NW_015711527.1:0-256 GCF_001515625.1 Sinocyclocheilus rhinocerous
AAAAAAATAAAATAAATAACAGTATCATGACTACATTTGAGTTTTTAAGCCTATATAATAACTGTTTGAAAGATGTATTTGATATCTAGACAGACTGTATAGAAAAATGCAGTTGTTTAATCTTAAATTTTATTGTCTTATTATTATCTACCCATAGTCTATTATGTCATATAATGGAGGTGCTGTCATGGCAATGCGCGGAAAGGAATGCGTGGCAATAGCATCAGACCGGAGGTTTGGCATCCAGGCACAGCTG
>NW_015711528.1:0-256 GCF_001515625.1 Sinocyclocheilus rhinocerous
AATCATTCTAATATGCTGATGTGGTGCTTAAGAAATATTTCTTATTATCAACAGAGTTGAAAACAGGTGTGTTCCTTTATATAACAATAAAAAAGCCTACTGCCACTTTTGATCGATTTAATGGGTCAATGCTGAATGAAAGTACTGAAAAACACCAAACTTGGAAATTGTGGTGTACACTTTTAAAATGCATAGTATTTCTCTTCGTCTCGCACTACACATTCCAATTAAATATTTTAAATGAACTAGATATATT
>NW_015711529.1:0-255 GCF_001515625.1 Sinocyclocheilus rhinocerous
TGCTAATTTTGTGTTATATTCATTAAAATATGTTGCATGTGACTGACTTGAACTGTAAATAAAGTTGCCAAGTTTTTGAAATAAAGAATATTTGTTGTCATTCTTAAAACTGAAAAAAGAAACCTTCAAGAGCAGCATTACAATAAATACGTAGGAGGATAGTAGATAGTTTTACTTAAAGGTGGGGTAAGCGATTTCTGGTAGACAATATTGACATTTGAAATCACCGAAACAAACACGCCCCTACCCCAAAAG
>NW_015711530.1:0-256 GCF_001515625.1 Sinocyclocheilus rhinocerous
TACTTTCCACTGGGCTAGAACACAAGCTTAAACTCAAGAACAAAAAAAAATGGCATATTGAGAAAAGAAACACCATCATATAAAACACCCTTTATTAAAAAAAATAAAAAATAAAAAAAACAACTGTAGAAGCATGGTAACAAAAAAAGTAACATGTTTCACGAAAGTCCAATTAGTGAAATTAAAGAGTGAAAAACACTTGAGAAAAAAAATGATATTTGACTTGCCCTGATATGACTGGGCTAAAGGCTTACTG
>NW_015711531.1:0-256 GCF_001515625.1 Sinocyclocheilus rhinocerous
AAAAATAATTTTAAAAAATGCTAAAGCTAAACTGAAAATATAAAATAAAAACAAATTCAAAATATTAATAAACGCTATGTAGCATAATACGATAATGGCACTTCTATGCATATTTATATAGCTAGACATGTTTTATTATTTGCATTTAGCATTGTTTCTCTACTGCCTGTGACTATAAGAACAGACCTGTGAAGCATTTGAAAACCGCTGAACTAAACCTCAACATGTCTCTCTGCACACAGCACAATTATGTTCT
>NW_015711532.1:0-256 GCF_001515625.1 Sinocyclocheilus rhinocerous
AAAAAGTACCTGCAAATTAATATTGGACTTGTTGGCAGCGGTTTCATCTTTTGAAGCAACTTTCTGCTGTTTTTTATTCATCCCTTTGGGGGGAAAAGCCACAGTTATGTCAAGCAATTACACATGCAACACGTTTTTACATTTTTTTGTTGTATTGTAATCATGTAGAAAGTACAGGAAACACTGGTATCAAAAAATAAGTTTTTGCTCATAAAGGTTTTAAGACCTGAGTAGCCAAAGGATATGCTTGATAATG
>NW_015711533.1:0-256 GCF_001515625.1 Sinocyclocheilus rhinocerous
AGTAATGACAGCTTATATCTCTTTTCAGGCCTAAAAATAAAATAATAAAATAAAATATTTTGCACTGAAATAATTAAGTCAATTATAAAATACAGATTAAATAATAATAATTAAAAAAAAAAACGTAATTTCTATTATGGTAAATGTAAGATGGTGGTAGTTTGTGTAGTTGTTGTGAAAATAATGTCTCACAATTATTGTCCATAATTGTTATGAGGATAGTAAAAAATATTTTCTTCATTTTCTCTTTAGTATT
>NW_015711534.1:0-255 GCF_001515625.1 Sinocyclocheilus rhinocerous
AATGACAGAATTTTCATTTTTGGGTGAACTAACCCTTTAACCATTCAGCCATCCTAACAGGGACACGGTGGTTTTACTGTAACAGCCCCTCAAATTTGCACCTAGCCCTCATATGCTATAATGTTAAATGCTTGATTTGTGCTTGCATGAAATAATTATTATTTTGTTACCAGGAGTGGGGCTTGAACCCACAAGAACATTTGTTTATTGGATCTTAAAGGGGTCATATGATGCTATTTTAAAGATCATTATTTT
>NW_015711535.1:0-255 GCF_001515625.1 Sinocyclocheilus rhinocerous
TCGGGTCATTCCACTCACACACACACACACACACACAGCCGTGATGACAGCGAGCAGACAAAGGGCTCATCGATACACACTCACACACCCCGATCTGTGATCGTTCACCGGCTCTCGTCGGCTCCGATCGTCGCTTTCAATTTGAAACGTTTGCAGAAATCTGCTGGATTCGGCTCGTGTTATATTTAGAGAGAGAGAGAGTGTGTGTGTGTGTGTGTGTCTCCTCTAGTCAGGCAGAGGTTACACAGCAACACA
>NW_015711536.1:0-256 GCF_001515625.1 Sinocyclocheilus rhinocerous
AGTAAAAAAAAAGGCAAATGTTTCCATGTAGTCAAAAATTTTTTAAGTGTTCAACATGAAAATTGGCCATCTAAATTGCCGAGTGAGTGCACGTCTTGTGGGACATGACTGGAGTTTTATTACTGATGTGACTTCAAAAGTGGTTCACCTAATGAGAATTTAAGATTTGAAATTGAGAATTAAATCTGATTTATACAATTTTGTGGACTATTTTAGCTTCATCCTAGCTTAAGTTTCCTTTTTATTCAGGATGGCC
>NW_015711537.1:0-256 GCF_001515625.1 Sinocyclocheilus rhinocerous
AAAATTTTGTTAGTTTTTGCTTAAAACGAGCAAAAATATCTGCCAGTGGGGCAAAAACAAATAATCTTGTTTAGCCTTTGAAATAAGATAATTTTTCTTGCCCCACTGGCAGATTTTTTTGTTCGTTTTAAGCAAAAACTAACAAAATTTTGATAAGATATTATGTCTTGTTTTCTGAAAAAATTATCAAAATTTTTTTTTTAAGAAAACAAGACTTTAAGATATTCTTAAAGTCTTGTTTTCTTAAAAAAAAAAA
>NW_015711538.1:0-255 GCF_001515625.1 Sinocyclocheilus rhinocerous
TTGATCTCAGCTCTCATATCTGAGCTCTGACTGGTTTCAGTGAGAAGCATGAATAATCTTTACTTTCGCTATACTGTTTAAAATTTTACTGCATGCTTAACTTCAATGAATGTACTCGTACTAATTGTAGTTTTAGTGCTAGTAAAAGGGAATTACTGATTACTGAAACATCAAGCATGTTATTCATTAAAGGGTTAGTTCACCCAAAACTGAAAATTATGTCATTAATTACTCACCCTCATGTCGTTCCAAACC
>NW_015711539.1:0-256 GCF_001515625.1 Sinocyclocheilus rhinocerous
AAAAATGACAAAAGCACATACATTAATACTTTAATTTAAACAAAAATTCAAATATTGAAGTAAAAGCTAATTAAAAATATTAATAAATAGTATATAAATAATACTAAAATAACAGAGCAGGTGGCAAAACAATCTGCAAATCTGAAAATAAAACAACAAATATGATTTAAAAATATATTAAAATATTAAATATTAAAAAAAAATTTAAAAAGTACATAACACAATTACTAAAACCTAAATAAAACAAATTTAAGTA
>NW_015711540.1:0-256 GCF_001515625.1 Sinocyclocheilus rhinocerous
AAACAGCAGTAGTGACAGATTCATTAATTGTTCATTATTTGTGCATTTTGTGATTTTTAGTTCACTTGACTGATGAATAGTAGTAGACAGAAAATTCCCACAGTTATTAGTATACACTACATGTATTGTATAGTAAGCATAGCATGCAATTATATATTTTTTATATAGTATCTAAATTTACATGCAATTAAATTGTATGCATATATCCAGGGTTATTATTATTTCAGGTACTTGCCAAAGCAACATTTAATTTTGT
>NW_015711541.1:0-256 GCF_001515625.1 Sinocyclocheilus rhinocerous
CTTTCCACTATTAGTTTCTTCGTCCCTTTTGCTGGATCTGGAAAATTTTTTTTGATTCTTATGAATGTTTGAGAAACAACTTATATTAAATGGGGTTAGCTGATATTAATAAAAACAAGCTGATTAGAAAGCTCTCATTTAAAAAAGAAAAGGCCATGTTCTTACAAAGTCCTGTTGGTTTATCAATATATATATATTTTTAAACTAATCATTTTTTATTAATTGCACAAGTAGCTGACCAGGTTTACATTTCACA
>NW_015711542.1:0-256 GCF_001515625.1 Sinocyclocheilus rhinocerous
GGACAAGGTGCCATTTCATTTGTAAAGGTTATTATGAAAATTAATTAAATAAAATATATTTTATTCCCTTGTACCTAATACTCATAACCACACAGATATTTGCATTTCCCTTCCCAAATATTCAAATTAGAGGTCAACAGATGTGGGTGTTTTATGGGTCGCCAAGTCTTTATCGTCTCCAATCCTAAATATGTGGTTTCTAGTGCCAATGGGCTTTTTTATTACTAATGCTACATATAATTTTGCAGTGCTACAT
>NW_015711543.1:0-256 GCF_001515625.1 Sinocyclocheilus rhinocerous
GTTTTATTTCAGTAAGTTTCCAAGGCAACATTTCTTATATTCATTTAGTTTAACTTGAACTAAACTTAAGTACTAAAATAACTAAAAAAAAAAACCCTAATAAATACAAAAATGAAAATTAATAAAATAATTATAAAATTAATAAAAACTCTCTAGATAAAAAAAATAAAAATGACAAAAACACACAACAAAAATATTGAATTATTAAAATATTTCAGAATCTTAACAAACTATTATAGTGTATACTAAAATAACA
>NW_015711544.1:0-256 GCF_001515625.1 Sinocyclocheilus rhinocerous
AGTGCAATATGGGAGAGAAGAATTGTGGCTAAGAAAGAAAAAAATTGTGTTAGATGTGTGGACTGTATTTAAAAGAAAAACAGAAATATGTAGAAAACCTATATGTGTATTTTAAAGATGAAAATATGCGGAAAGCTTTTTATGATGTTTTCACTTCAAAAGTGTGTTGTGCTTTAAAAGATCTAAATGTGAAAGTTTCCGGGGACTGAACAAGATTTTCTAAAGATGTGTATGCAAGCTTTCAACAGACAGAATA
>NW_015711545.1:0-256 GCF_001515625.1 Sinocyclocheilus rhinocerous
AAACAGAGAGAAGTAGCTCCGGCTACAATGTTCTTCTGCAAGATGAGTGCCAAAGGTTACATATATTTTTTACTTTAATTTCAGACCTGATGGAGGAGAGCAAGGAGAGTGAAGAACTGAGTGAAGCGGAAGAGAAACAACATGATGTCAAAACTGCAGAAAAATCATCAGCTTCCTCACGTAATGAGAGTAATTTATTACTGACAAGAGGAGCCAAAAAATCTGTAACCTGCCCTCAATGTGCGAAGAGTTTCCC
>NW_015711546.1:0-256 GCF_001515625.1 Sinocyclocheilus rhinocerous
AGTTTTGCTGTGTGCATTGTGTCTCGCTGCCTGCCTGTAGAAAACGCTGCACTAGTGAGCTGATGGATCATTCATGCTTAAAGAAAAAAGAAATCTCAATATCCGTCTGTGCTTGCTTATTTCTTACTGTAACCTAAGCAGAAATTCTGCTTTATTTTAAACTGAAGTATAGATGGATTTGGTTTTAAAGCTATTGATTCATTTAAGTGATATGTTATGTTTCACATGCACCATGCATCAGGCACTGCATGGTGGA
>NW_015711547.1:0-256 GCF_001515625.1 Sinocyclocheilus rhinocerous
AAATTACAATACATAATAATAACTTTAAAAGAAATGAAAATATATTAAAAAAATTTTTTTTTTTATGAAATCCTCAATACTCCTCATTGTTGCACACTGAATACACACACCAAATGTGAACTTGAGCAAGGAATTACACTGCCATTCCGAGTGGAACCAATGTGGACAAAATCCAGATGTCTATGGTACGGTGCATCACTCAATCCATCACTGAACTGAAAATACCCAACAGTGTCATGATAACACTCCAGTGAAC
>NW_015711548.1:0-256 GCF_001515625.1 Sinocyclocheilus rhinocerous
ATAGCTGATACAAATTGTTGTGCTTCGCTTTGAGGTGACTGTAAAAATTTGTAGTGTTTTCCCTTTGCGTTGCCACTCGAGATTTTCATGTTTTACTTATAACTTCAGTCTGCATGTGGTCATCTCTTTAAAAGCCAAAATACTGTCATATATTTGAGGTGCTTCTTCGTTTTGGCACTAAATCGTCGGCAGCAGCTGCGGCTGCCTTAAGAAGGTCGCACACCGGACAAGAAGTACAGCAAATGTGTTTGTCTTT
>NW_015711549.1:0-256 GCF_001515625.1 Sinocyclocheilus rhinocerous
TATAATAGCCTTGCTCTCCCTAGAGGACGGTGGTTAAGTCGTCTGGTTTTTTAAATGTATCTTGACTTGTATTCACCTGTACCTGTCCGCTGAGAATCCGTCGTGATTCAATTTATTATTAAATTTATAAACATCATCCTTTCCTGACATGCGATTCCGCAGTGAGATTTTGCTAATCGCTGCAATCAGCTGTTTATTTTAAATGGGACTCTTATAGGGATGTAACGATTAACTGCGAGCCGGTTGAAAATCGATT
>NW_015711550.1:0-256 GCF_001515625.1 Sinocyclocheilus rhinocerous
GTTTGGCTTGATACACTTAGGAGCCAGTAAACTAGAAATCCAGGAGTGCCTTGTTTTTGAATTATTTATGTGGAATAATCGGTATTTATTACATTTGGATGGACAGAAATTCTGATCAAAAAGAAAGACATTTTCTGCTGAATTCTGTGAATTTTCGTACAACTGTTCACAGAAACTGCAGCTACATTATCTGGAGTTTTATTTGAAGTTGTTGTGGTAATTTATTAATAAGATCCTCTTCACATTTTCGGGGTAC
>NW_015711551.1:0-256 GCF_001515625.1 Sinocyclocheilus rhinocerous
AATGTTAATTTGATAATGTGAATATGTAATACCTCATGTTCTTGTAGCATTGAATTAATAAAGCATTAAAAAAAAAGAAAGAGGTGCAGGTGTCAAACCGAAAAAAAGAAAAAGAAAAAAAAGATCCCTACTGAATAAAGGAAAGTTGCAGTAGCCTACAGAAGTGTGCAAAACAGAAGCATAATTTTAAAGTGTAAAACTGATAGAAACCGAGAAGACAGACAGATGAGTAAGCTCGAAAATAAGCTCTCTATAC
>NW_015711552.1:0-256 GCF_001515625.1 Sinocyclocheilus rhinocerous
AAAGCAACGTTGAAAAAAACGGTTTTTTTTAAGTCTAAATATTTTCTTGTTTTTTTAGATTTTATGTTAATATTTTATTTCAAATATTTTTAGATATTTACATTTTATTATTATTTTTTGTTTTTAATTTTACAAACATTTTTCAAAATGTCTGCTTTAGAAGAAAAAAACTGTCAAAATCTAAACTTGTTTTTTTTTAAACAAATCTATATAAAACATAAATATTGTACCTTTAAATTTTGAATATTTTTTATAT
>NW_015711553.1:0-256 GCF_001515625.1 Sinocyclocheilus rhinocerous
ACTATAACTGAAATAAAAGTTAATAAAAACTGTATAGACATATTTTAAAACAATTTTACAAACTACTAAAACGTTAACTAAAATTAAAATGAAAACAGAAAATAAAGTAAAATTTAATTCAAATTATTATCAAGTTGCCAAGGCAACAGTTCTCATTTTCATTTAGTTTATCTTGTAGTAGAATAACTAAAACGGAAATAAAATGAATAAAAACTGTGTAGACATATTTAAAAACAACATAAATAGTAAAAACACA
>NW_015711554.1:0-256 GCF_001515625.1 Sinocyclocheilus rhinocerous
AATTAATTAATTAATACATATTTATTTATTTAAACTGACCACCTAAAAATGATAGTAAAAATGTAAAGTCATTCCTAAGTTAATTAATAAAAAGTAATTTCAGATCCTATTTTGTTCTCTCATGGAAAATGGCCAAAGCAAAAGTTTCAGTTTTTTCTGTTTTTAATCACAATGTCAAAAGAATATTGGCTTAGCTTGCTTTAGCGCAATGTATATCTGTGAAAAATAACCTGGTTAAAATAGAGATCCAGTTATA
>NW_015711555.1:0-255 GCF_001515625.1 Sinocyclocheilus rhinocerous
AATAAAATAAAATAAAATAAAATAAAATAATAAAAAATCTAATTAAATTAAATTAAATTAAATTAAATTAAGTTAAATTAAAAAAACATCAGAGCGAACCGAACTGGCTGGTTCGGGGCATTATTAGATGTACTGTGTACAGGTAAACAGTGATTGCATGGTGCTGCTGTTACCGTTGGCAGATTGCTATTGATTCCTGTGCCACAAGGAGTTTGGCCTTTAAAGATCAAACATATGCCCTCACATCCTGCCCCA
>NW_015711556.1:0-255 GCF_001515625.1 Sinocyclocheilus rhinocerous
GGCATCACTCCCAGTGCCCCACTTACAGCCATCAGTCACTGTCTCAGCTGATAGCTCCATGTGTCAGCCGTATGGATGACTGTCGCTTACCTGTACACACCTGCATGCCAATAGAATCAGAGTTACAGGGAACATAGTCAGTCTGTTCAAGCATTTCACATCATCTATGACGAGATGGAAAAGCATCTTATATTCATTGAGGCTGTGAAGTGTGAGTACAGGTGCATCTCAATAAATTAGAATGTCGTGGAAAAG
>NW_015711557.1:0-256 GCF_001515625.1 Sinocyclocheilus rhinocerous
AACAAATTACAAAAATACATAAAAAGTCATTTTAATATTGCAAGCATGTAATAATAATATTATAAATTGTGTCTATAATGTTTATATAATAAAAAGTATTTTTTAATTCTTATGTTTATTATGAAAACATAGTAATACATTTGTCACTCCACAGGACTGTTGAAGTGACCTGCAAAAAAAGCGAAAGTGACGTGTAGCGTCCCATACTCAGAAACTGTGCTCTGCATTTCACACATCCAAGCGCACACACACAAAC
>NW_015711558.1:0-256 GCF_001515625.1 Sinocyclocheilus rhinocerous
AAAGTTTCCAGCTGACCCGGAATCTAACAGGGCGGTAGAGGTAATTGTTTTATCACTGACAGTTATTTCCACCGGCAATAGTATGCTTGAAGGGCAAGTAGTGATACGTTTGTTAACACTCACCGGTCGGGATTTGTGTGAAGGACGAACCGGGCAGGAGGATATCATGTGCCCAGCCTGACCACAGTATAGGCACAGTTGGTGCTGCATACGGCGCTCGCGTTCTTCGGGCGTGAGGTGAGTGAAGCCCAGCTGC
>NW_015711559.1:0-256 GCF_001515625.1 Sinocyclocheilus rhinocerous
TAACTATAAAGATAATAATTATAATGATAACTATAATGCAACTATGACAATAACTATAATGATTGCATCTATAATGAAAATAACAATAATAACAACTATAAAACAACTATAACAATAACTATAATGATTGTAACTATAATGAACGTAATAACTATAATGATAATAATAATAATAGTGATAACGATAAGAACTATAGCAATAACAATAATGATAATTACTAAAACGATAACTATATCAACAACGATAATTATTATAA
>NW_015711560.1:0-256 GCF_001515625.1 Sinocyclocheilus rhinocerous
AACATTCAATCTTTCAGTTTCTCCTCCTCGCTCCTCCAGGCTGTGAGTTTCTGCAGATCCTCAGACAGTAATATTAGTGTGTGAGTGAGTGAATGATGGGATTTCTCTCCTCGGGCTGTGAGAGATCAGCTGAATCTGACACGCAATCTGCGATCTCGACTAGACACATGGGAAACACACGAGACAAGACCGAACACGCGTGTGTTTGACTGATAACACAGATGCGGCTCCGCATGTGAAGTGTGTGTAATTATAC
>NW_015711561.1:0-256 GCF_001515625.1 Sinocyclocheilus rhinocerous
AAAGACCCCTCTGTCAAACTCCTGAAGTTTGCAGATGACACTACAATCATCGGCCTCATCCAGGACAGCGACGAGTCTGCACCAGAAAGCCAGCTGCTCAACCTCTTGTCTGTAAGCAATCACAACAACCTGGAGCTGAACACGCTCAAAACTGTAGGGATGATAGTAGACTTCTGAAGAAACCCCCCTGCACTCCCCCCACTCACCATCGTGAACAGCACTGTGGCTGCAGTGGAGTCATTCAGATTCCTGGGAA
>NW_015711562.1:0-256 GCF_001515625.1 Sinocyclocheilus rhinocerous
AAAAAAAAAAATCACAACTATCCAGAGAATTTCAAATTCATGAGACAGAAAAATAAAAACAGATTCCACACATGTGAAGATCTCACAGACAACAAGGCTGAAGAACGCATTGCCTGTTCCTGTTACTATAAGCCATATCAAATAGGAGTTGATAGGAAAAAAACAGAAGTGCACTGAGAAAATACAGTATTGGGATCACACTGAAATTATTTTCCAGTGCCATTGTAAAACAAATAACTGGAAGAGTTTGAACCAT
>NW_015711563.1:0-256 GCF_001515625.1 Sinocyclocheilus rhinocerous
AACATACAAAAAAAACATTACTAACATATATAATACATATCCAAATAACTAAAGGAAGCATTTCTACTAACTCAATTAATATTAATATTAAATATTATTAATAATAATAATAATATACATACACACACACACACACTGTCATAGTCAGTTGTATCTGGTCCATATCCAGATCCATATCATAGACCCAGGAATGACCACAACATACTGTAGCCCTTGTAGCGTCTGGACCAATCAGACACACCATTTTTCATTTGAT
>NW_015711564.1:0-256 GCF_001515625.1 Sinocyclocheilus rhinocerous
AACAGTGATGTGTCTGTGTATATATAGTACCTATTTCATTTTTCTAAAAGACCCATTTGAAGGCATAATTATATCCTAATATAGATTCGAATATATTAATTTAGCTTGGGTTAGCACAGTGCACAAAATATAAAATCTTACAAAAATACTTGAAAATTCACCTTGTAAACTAGAAAATGCATCCATTTCATAGAAGGCACCTTAAAACTGAAGCAGCCTATGGTATGTTTATCACACATTTTGCGATGCAGAATTA
>NW_015711565.1:0-256 GCF_001515625.1 Sinocyclocheilus rhinocerous
ATTCCCTCATTTTTTATTGTGGAAGTACTGGACACTATTGGCCCATGCATCCAGTCTATAATTAACAGTAGTCTTATTAGTGGCTGTGTCCCATCATGTTTTAAACACGCAGTGATACAGCCAGTGCTTAAAAAGGCTACTCAAGATCCTCTGGTCTTAATTAATTATCGTCCTATTTCTAAGCTTCCTTTTCTCTCGAAGGTACTGGAGAAGGTTGTTTTTCATCAACTTTCTTCCTTTCTAAAGAATAATGATA
>NW_015711566.1:0-256 GCF_001515625.1 Sinocyclocheilus rhinocerous
TATAAATCCTAAAGTCCTTTTTCAACTGCTTTTTATTTCCGTAAAATATCTTAACAGGTAAATGTTCTTACGAAGTCAAACATCAGTTTTTAATGACATTTGAACAAATGGGATGAGTTCCTGAACCGAGAGGGCTGTCAATTTCAAAAGTTACATTAAGTATCTTGTGTAGCCACTGGCTGCTTTTAAGCACTACAGTGTTTACATCCTCATGGACATGGAGATTTGCCAGTTCTCGCTGTGAGCTATTCCCCCA
>NW_015711567.1:0-256 GCF_001515625.1 Sinocyclocheilus rhinocerous
CACTCAGATCATACCCCTTTCATCAACATTGTCAAAAGCATTAAAGAACACTCATCAATGACAGAGTTTGCAACCAAAATCACAGCTCTGTTTTTGATTCTCTGTCAGAAAGGAACATCACAGCTCATCATCATGACTTGGGCGACAAAGACTTTTGAAACACATTTCCAAGTGAAGAACTATAGAAATGATTCCTGAAAACATAATCTTTAACTTTGTTTGCAACACAAACGGATTTCCATTCTGAAGTGCCACT
>NW_015711568.1:0-256 GCF_001515625.1 Sinocyclocheilus rhinocerous
CTGAAACTGTAGTGTGAGCAAAGCCAGTACGTTTCAGTCCAGTGCAATGACATTAAATAGCATTTTTGGGAAAAAGAAAATAATCGCCGAGTCAGAATGACTGAAACACAACATGAGGGTTAACTCTCTTTATTGTAATTAAAACAAATGAAGAGATATAATTAACACATTTGATTCAGTGATGGAAGCTCATTGCAGCTGTTCCTGCATAACATTTGTGAGCCTGGAGCACAAAAGCAGTCTTAAGTCGCTGGGG
>NW_015711569.1:0-256 GCF_001515625.1 Sinocyclocheilus rhinocerous
AACCATAAAAACATTTACATTCATTAAAATGAACTGAAGTAATTTTTTATTTTAGTTTAGTTTCCAAAGCAACATTTCTCAGTTTAACTTGATGTACAAACATAACTAAAACTGAAATAAAAACTAATTCAAACTTTAGAAAACTTAAAAAAAACTCAAATTAACCGTAACTAAACTTATTTTAAAACTAAACTAAAAATTAAAACAAACTTTCTAAAAACAAATAAAAATGAATACAAAAGACATAATTAACAAA
>NW_015711570.1:0-256 GCF_001515625.1 Sinocyclocheilus rhinocerous
AACCTGCTGGGCTACATCCAACAGTCTCTCGGCTTCAACACAGAGGCGCTGAAGTACCTGCACAAAGCAGAAAGTGTGATGCAGGAGCAGGGAACGGAAGAAGCTGGAGTCCGGCTGCAGGTTAACAAAGCTAACCTGGCTTGGGTCTACTTCCTTATGGGAGAGATGGATAAGAGCAAAGGATACCTAGAAGAGGTGGAGAGGCTTCAGCGAATGCATCCTGCTCCACCTGGATGTGCTCTACACCCTGAAGTCA
>NW_015711571.1:0-256 GCF_001515625.1 Sinocyclocheilus rhinocerous
AACCCAGCAGCTCATTAATCCTTAGTGTGTTTTATATTGTTATTAGTAGTAGAATGCGTAGTACTAGTATTATTATCTTATCAGTATTATTGTTCGTTTTTATTTACAGAAACACTGAATGACCACTTAAGCACCACCACAAGTCCTAATTTCAGTTCAAATGACAAATATGCATTAAATAATGCTTGATTATCATAATATCATATATTATCATTATAATGCTTGACTGACTGATGTTAAGAGTGTACTTTCAGAT
>NW_015711572.1:0-256 GCF_001515625.1 Sinocyclocheilus rhinocerous
ACCGGTGTGCACTCGCTGATGGGTCCTCAGATGCACAGCCTGATTGAACGTCTTACCACAAACATCACAACCAAAAGGTCTCTCCCCCGTATGGATTCTCATGTGCATCTGAATACTGCTGGAATACCCAAACCTCTTTCCACAAACCTCGCAACGATACGGCTTTTCCTTCGTGTGAACCCTCTGGTGTACTGTAAGGGCGGCTTGTGAGTAGAACTTCTTTTGACAATGATCGCAACTGAACTTCTTCAACAAA
>NW_015711573.1:0-256 GCF_001515625.1 Sinocyclocheilus rhinocerous
TCTTGAACCTTGCAGCCGATTTTCTGTCGAGCAGAAGCTCAAATCGGGGGAATGGATGCTGAACCGTCAAACGGTAGCTCAGATTTGGGACCTGTTCGGCAGGGCGGAGGTGGACCTCTTTGCGACGCAGAAGTCATCCCAATGTCCACTTTGGTTCTCCCTGAGTTCCCCAGCACCTCTGGGCATAGATGCGTTCGCTCACCCGTGGCCAAACCTGACACTGTATGCGTTTCTGCCTGTCAAGCTGATTCCGGCA
>NW_015711574.1:0-255 GCF_001515625.1 Sinocyclocheilus rhinocerous
AGATAGATAGATAGATAGATAGATAGATACTCCTTTTCTGATAAATGTTCAAAAAATGTTCTATGCCCTCAGGGATTTAAAAACATAAAATTAAATATTAAATACTTAATTTAATATTTGGACACCAGAATCTGATTTTAAAAATCTTTATAGAGACATTTCAAAATTTTCCTTGTGAGCGACCGTATTGCCCTATTTTCTAAATTAGCAAATCTGACACACACACACACAGACACACACACACAAACACACACA
>NW_015711575.1:0-255 GCF_001515625.1 Sinocyclocheilus rhinocerous
CAAAACCAGCAGTTCAGTTCCAGGCTGCAGCAAAGTCAGATTGTGTCTTGTGTGACTTGTGTCAAAAGTCACAAGTGTGTGTGTGTCTCTGTTTGTGTGTGTGTGTGTGTGTGTGTGTCTCTCTTTCATACGTCTTCCATTAAGGGTAACAGAGACTACATGATTCTGTGAACCTTCAATGCAGCAGAATTTTTTTCTGACCTCTTCCCAAGATGTGTGGCTTGACACAAACCTGTTTCTGAGCTCTACAGGCAG
>NW_015711576.1:0-256 GCF_001515625.1 Sinocyclocheilus rhinocerous
AATAATAACATTTCAAATGGCCCAGGGTGCAATGGGATCAAACAGGCCTTCTTTAAGGCCTCAAATTGCATTTTTACTGGAGATGAAGATTACATTCTTGAGGCCTTTACAAGGATATGAGTTATAACATCTGTAAATAAATAAATACAAAAGAGTTAATGTTATTAATTTAGTTGTAATTTAGCTAAATTCCTATATTTTAGGAAAAATGTACACTGAAATGCCTAGTTCTTACATGAAACTCTAGATGGCGCAG
>NW_015711577.1:0-256 GCF_001515625.1 Sinocyclocheilus rhinocerous
AATAATCCTTAAGCTCAGGTGAAGCAAGAAATCACTTTTTTTTCTATTTTTTTTCAATTTAAAATACCAACAACAAAAGCCCTTTTTGGCCATGTTTTTAAGTGAAAATGGTGTCTAAACATGCTTGCAGTTTTTCACTTGCACTTCAGTCTTCAGTCTTGTCTCTGTTGCTGAACCCTTTCAGGACGGCGTTTGGCAGCTGAAATGAAGGCTCACCCCAGTAATGAATGAGTCTTCTGTCTTCGGTCTGAACTCC
>NW_015711578.1:0-256 GCF_001515625.1 Sinocyclocheilus rhinocerous
TTGTTTTGCATTCAGTTTCTGTATTAATTTTTAAAATGCAACTTGTTCTTAATTCCAAACCCTGCTGCGTTTATTGGCAAAAAGTAAATTGTTGCATATTTAGTGACAGATATGAATAGGTGTGTGCAATATTTATCATCTGCAAAAATATCGTAATTGTTGTTTTAACAATATGCAAGCTGACATTATAGAGTATGTCGTTCGCGTTGCAAAAAAACCCCCAAACAAAACCACGTCTTGAGAGTCCAAAAGACTG
>NW_015711579.1:0-256 GCF_001515625.1 Sinocyclocheilus rhinocerous
TATGTCTCAATTATAATAATATGAATAGCAGAGATAATTCAAGCTGTCTGTAATCCTACAATATGAAATCCAAGAGGACATGGGATGTTTTCAGTATAATACATGTAGACAGACATGTTTCACCGTTGTGCTCACGTCTCATACTTTTGCAGTATCTCGCCGATGACACAAAGTTCTGAAAATGCAACACTCAAGTACTAAATGGATATTTCACCGTTGCACTCATGCACGATGTGTTCATGTGTTCATTGGCTCT
>NW_015711580.1:0-256 GCF_001515625.1 Sinocyclocheilus rhinocerous
AATATTCTTTTTTTACATTTTTACTTTTTGGTACAAATAAAAAATGAACAAAAATTAAATATTTATAGCTACAGTGATGGTATTCGATGGTAAAACTATGGTAATGCACTTTGAAATATTCTACAGTATTGAATGTTTACATACTTGTATACTTTTGTAATTATTTAAATGGTTCTCTAAGGTCATTTTTAAAAAAAATACTACAGTATTATCATTATGTCCAAAAATCATAATCAACGTGGAACTTTTTGGTATA
>NW_015711581.1:0-256 GCF_001515625.1 Sinocyclocheilus rhinocerous
ACTAATATTTTGATAATAATATTGTTTTTCTTTTGTACTGAAGCACCTGACGATGCAACGATCTTCCTTGTGGACCAGTCGTTTAGTTTTACCAATGCTACCAATGCTATTTATTTACTTGTTTGTTTATTTATTCATTCATGTTTGTTTCAATACCTTGTCTATTAAATACATCAGCCTGAATATGAGTAAATAAATAGTCTGAAAGACCATCACTACATTGAATGATACCTTCCTTCTTTCATTCCTGACATTA
>NW_015711582.1:0-256 GCF_001515625.1 Sinocyclocheilus rhinocerous
AATATTGCAAGTTTATACTGGAGGGTTAAATTGGGGTTTTGGAGGTGGGGGAGCACTAAAACCTGGTGGTGGTGATGGTTGTCAGCGCTCTTTTGTTTTGTTTTGTTTTTTGTTGTAGTGTTTGAAATTGGATGAAAATACTCTTTCAATTTATTAATCAAATATTTCTTCATTTCATATTCATTATTGTTACTCACTTTGACTAAAATGTTTTAAATTTTAGTCAATTAATATTTTGGTTGAGAAAATGCACAAT
>NW_015711583.1:0-256 GCF_001515625.1 Sinocyclocheilus rhinocerous
AATATGATACTCAACAAAAACACATGCTGATTTTTCCGGACTATTATGTCATATGTCAGGCCTTACAGTGTTAAAGTTTGAACTCAGAAATGCCTTTCGTTTGAGCGTCACCTGTCTCATGTCGAGCAGCTCCAGGCGGCTCAGTCGCGCGATGATGATCTGACGCGAGGTTTCCAGGTTCTTCTCTCTCTGCAGCAGCGGGTTCCTCCTGCAGGACAGATGAAGCAGAGACGGCAGCTTCTCCAGCTCGTTCACC
>NW_015711584.1:0-256 GCF_001515625.1 Sinocyclocheilus rhinocerous
TTATTGCAAATGTCCTGCTTATAATAACAATTTCAGGTTTAAGTTTAATCATAATGTGGCATAATTGTCAAAACTAATATGCCTGTATAAATAAAGAGGTAAACTTGGACAAAATGTGGTTTAAAATCAGTTTCACTTTATTTCTAAAGCACATTTAAAAACAACAATAGTTTACCAAAATGCTGTACATAAAGGAGGTAAAACAAACATAAAAAATAAAGACAAAAAATAAAACCACACCTCTCAAACTGAATTA
>NW_015711585.1:0-256 GCF_001515625.1 Sinocyclocheilus rhinocerous
ATAAAGCGCATCCATCCATAATAAAACGTGCTCCACATGGCTCCAGGGGGTGAATAAAGGCCTCCTGCAGCGAATCAATGTATTTTTGTCAGAAAAATATCCATGGTGATTTATAGTAATGTGCAGTCTTCTTTATACCATGGTAATGCCTCTACATACAGTATCACATGGCATTATGTAATGTAATTTGCATTTGATAATGTATTTGATGCTATCTGTCTCCCTTCTTCTGATACATCTCTGATCAATCTCTGAT
>NW_015711586.1:0-256 GCF_001515625.1 Sinocyclocheilus rhinocerous
AATCTCAAAATTGAAAATCGAATGCCAACCCACCAAACGAATATTTGAATATTCTGGTAAAGCCCTATTAGACAGTATAGACTTTAAATATCAGTCATTAATGAGTTATCGGCCATAAAATGATAACTAACAGTTAGAATCTCAATAATGGTCATAATTGTAATACTGGTGCATGAAAATTAAGAACGGAAATGTCCTATAAGAATCCATCTTTAAAACTGTGTAGCTTCACTTTGTAAGGAACAGATGATGGTTT
>NW_015711587.1:0-256 GCF_001515625.1 Sinocyclocheilus rhinocerous
AAACTTGAAACTGAGGCCTAATTAGTTCGAATGAAATGCTTTAGATTTGACAAATTAAAACAAATATATATTTTCTGTTTTTGTATCTTTAAAAATTCATAAAAGAGGCCCTCTTAATTTTATTTGTTGTTTTATGCAACGAAAGATGTAGATTGTTAATGTTACCAGACTTAAAGTTGCTACCGTCAATGCATGCTTTGTATTTGCTTCACTTTATGTGCAGTTTTGATTTATTTTTATTTTATATATATATATA
>NW_015711588.1:0-256 GCF_001515625.1 Sinocyclocheilus rhinocerous
TTTAAAAAAATCAATGATGACGATAATGAACAATGATTTTAATTAGTATTACTTGTCAAAGCAGCTTTACAGTACTAAACAGGAAAATAATGTCGATAATGTAAAAGGACAACAGTAACCACTCCATTTTTCAGTTAAAGTAGTAATAGTATCTGTGCATACAAATAGTATCTGTGCAATCAATTCAACAATATTGCCAGAAATTAAGGCGAAGGAACCAAAACTCCATCGGTGACAGAATGGAGAAAAAAACCTT
>NW_015711589.1:0-255 GCF_001515625.1 Sinocyclocheilus rhinocerous
CTGCAGAGCTGTGGCCCTCCAGGAACTGAGTTTGAGACCACTGGTATAAGTACTTCATGGGGCCACTGTAGCATATTAAAATGACCATTGTGAGATAAATATTTTATATAATATAAAGAGGCAAAGTGCATTAATGATGATAATTAACCCTGCAAAGTAGGGTTGCACGATAAATCGCATGCGATATTTAACATGCATCTTGTCAGTAAAGCCAAGATGCGCGTTAAATATCGCATGCGATTTATCGTGCAGCCC
>NW_015711590.1:0-256 GCF_001515625.1 Sinocyclocheilus rhinocerous
CCTACAGGCAAGCCTTCTGGGTTTCAATTCTTTTTTGTTTTAAAATAACTTCTATCATTTTTCTGATTGAAAAAGAAATGTGTCCTGTGCAGAAACATTTTTCTTCAGGATCATGTGGCCTCAGTTCAACACTCATAGTCTGAGATTATTGGATTCAATTGAATTCCAAAGCAGAAAATCAGTAACAGAGACAAAAATAAAGTCTACAGTCAAAATCAGATATTAGTGACGCACACTCCCTTTTCATTCCACAGAG
>NW_015711591.1:0-256 GCF_001515625.1 Sinocyclocheilus rhinocerous
AATTACCCTATTTAAAATGTAATAAGTAGTGTAACTATTTCAATTGTTGAAACTATTTCAAATGTAACTGATTACATTTGATTACTTCTCTAAATTCTAACAAATATTTTTAACCGTTAATCATTCTCAAACATTTAAACATGGCAGGGTTAATCTTACAGTAGTACTCAACGCTGATTACTCTCAGACTTTCCAAATCCTTCATCACTTGAATTAAAGGGGTCATATGATATTGCTAAAAAGAACATTATTTTGT
>NW_015711592.1:0-256 GCF_001515625.1 Sinocyclocheilus rhinocerous
AATCAAACTGGAGCACGTGGGGGAGGAAAACACATCACGAGACATGGAACAGAGTCTGACAGAAAGCTTATACTTATTGTTATTGATTGATTGATTTATTGATTGTGATGACTTCTTCGAATTACCTGGTTTGTAACCTGTTTTCAGATTATTTTAATCCTCTATAGTGAGTTCTCTCTTCAAATTTTTTTATTTTTTTTCATTTTTGTTAAAAGGGGTCATATGAAGCTGCTAAAAAGAACATTATTTTGTGTAT
>NW_015711593.1:0-256 GCF_001515625.1 Sinocyclocheilus rhinocerous
GCTTTGGAAAATAAATCGCAGCACGTTTCAGATGAAAAAAACGCGGCTTCTATTTCTGAAAATATCACAGTTCGGAGATTTATAGTGAGTGGTTCCCTGCATTATTACAGCAAAGCGCCTGATTACAGTACGCCGCTGCAATGGAGCAGCTCTAATGCTATTCAATTACAGATGATGTACCATAGAGCAAAAAAATGAACAGTGAAAGTAGCAAAAACTTGTAAAATAAATTTTAATGGGCATAATTAAGTGTGAA
>NW_015711594.1:0-256 GCF_001515625.1 Sinocyclocheilus rhinocerous
TTTATGAAAAAAAAGGCTAAATAATCTTATCAAAACGCCGCGTAAGACAAAAAGACATGCTGTCATTGTGAACAAAACGCATAACGTTATACAGGCTCCAACTCTGAGCATCACAATCAGAATGAGAAAGCTTTATTACCTGGTGTTTACAGATACGAGAAATTTATTTTGGTAATAGAAGCTTCTTTTTAAAAATAATATAAAAAATAAATAAGTTTTCGGCTCAAAAGACACGAAAACACGTATATTCTCGGTA
>NW_015711595.1:0-256 GCF_001515625.1 Sinocyclocheilus rhinocerous
TTGCAATATAATTCTTGATTCTGGCTTTGAATTGTGAAAATGTAATTCTTGATTTTGTACATTATAAAAGAGAAGCATTGAATGTTAGCCAATCTTATTTTGATCAAAAGAGAAGCAAATGACATAATGGGTGAATTTAATCAGTGACTTACATGAGTACAAGAGTGAAACTTCCTTTCAGCGACCCTTAATCCTGTGGGAAAACGTGTGCTGGATCAAGAGAAACATTTCTCTGAATGACGTCTCATATATTCCT
>NW_015711596.1:0-256 GCF_001515625.1 Sinocyclocheilus rhinocerous
TGTGTCAAATTCGTGATTAAAATCGAAATCGCAAAATTGATCAAATCGCAATAGGTTTTTTTTGTCCATGTCGCACAGCCCTAAACTAAACACTAAACTAAACACTAAACTACTAAACTAAATACATTTTTCACAATAATTTTTAAATTTCTAAATTTCAGATTTTTTATTTATTTACTTTTTTTAATGTTCCACAGAATTTGGTGAACTGTCCCTTTAATTCTGCAAGTCAAAAATGTGGCTAACTAAACTTTGG
>NW_015711597.1:0-256 GCF_001515625.1 Sinocyclocheilus rhinocerous
TGTAGAACAACAGTTTATAAAACGGGTCACACAAAATGTGGTTTTACCATTTTCTTAAACTAACCAGACAGAAGACTTTGACCATGACATTGTGTTTTGCAGCATAAGTGCTAAATCTGGGAGGGAGGAGGGTAAACATACTTTACTACAGATTTTTAATTGAATTCACAATTCAGGTGCTTTAACAAAAATACAAGTTTCATATTTTTTTCACACCTAAACTGTTCAATGTTTTTGAACAATTTGGTTGAGTAAA
>NW_015711598.1:0-256 GCF_001515625.1 Sinocyclocheilus rhinocerous
AATAAAATAAAATAAAATAAAATAAAATAAAATAAAATAAATATGTAAATATTTAAATAAATAAATACTATCCTGGCAGTTGCTGACATAAAACATTGCTATGCAACAATAATAACAATCTGCTATGTATGGAAGCCCGATTAGCCACAAAAAAGGCAATAGTGACTTTCACAATTCTGACTTTTATCTCACAATTTTGAGTTTATTTCTTGCAATTCTAAGTGTATAGTCAGAATTACAAGATGTAAACTTAGAA
>NW_015711599.1:0-256 GCF_001515625.1 Sinocyclocheilus rhinocerous
AATTCCGGCAACCACAGCTGCCGTTTTTTTACCGTAAATTATACGTTTTTTTTTTTTTTTACAGTGTATAACAACTTAAAATATGTTGAGATAACTTAATTATCCAACTTATCTAAACTCAACTAAAGTAAATTAAACGTAACATTTTAAGTCAAGCATGAACAATTTATTTTGTTCTAATGTTGAATTTTAAGTTGTGATAACTAATTGCAGCAATCTTTTTTTTTTTTTTTTTACATTGAAGATCACTTTTGTG
>NW_015711600.1:0-256 GCF_001515625.1 Sinocyclocheilus rhinocerous
AATTGCTTTTGCCACCATTTCTTAAATGGCAACTTTATTCAAACCTAATACAAATTTTGGTAGTTGATATTTTTCAGACATTGCAATAATTGATTACATAATATGGTAACAAAAAAACCCCGCATCTTAAAATAATGGCAAAAGCATTTACTTCTTTCTAAATACATTGAAAGAAAATAGTAAAATAAATTAAACTAAACTAAACTAAATCAAATCTAACTACATAGTCACTGCAGAATACAATATCTGTTACAAG
>NW_015711601.1:0-256 GCF_001515625.1 Sinocyclocheilus rhinocerous
GAACGAATCATTCAGACAGGTTTAGTGAACTGAATCAATCAATCATTTAGTATTACAAGTAAAAAAAAAAAATCAAGAATCACCTGAGCCAATTCTTTAAATGAGTCATTTGTTAACCAGAGAACCGTTTGCAAATGATTTTTTTGTGAACTGAATCAACCAATGAATTAATAATTACAATTTAAAAAATTGACTTAAAAGATCAATTTGTTCATGAATCAAATATTTATCAGACATTTTACTCTATACTGTACTG
>NW_015711602.1:0-256 GCF_001515625.1 Sinocyclocheilus rhinocerous
AATGCATACATACATAGATAATCATTTTTTTTATTATAATTCATTTTTTTCACAACAAAATATAAATGTCCGCATCTGTGAAACCTTAAAACGTTGACATAGATTTGAATTCATCATCAAAACATAGATAAGTTAATGCAATTACTGCACAAATATTGTAGATATCCAAAGTGCTTTCAATTATTCATGTAACATATTCTTTCATAACAGTTCGTATATTTTTCAGAATTTTAAATGCACATATTTATGGACTAAA
>NW_015711603.1:0-255 GCF_001515625.1 Sinocyclocheilus rhinocerous
AATAATGTTCTTTTTAGCAGCATCATATGACCCCTTTAAGGAGAACTCACTTCATACATCCAATAGAAATCACAAAAAAAACCCAGCTGATTAAAAGATGAATGCAAAAAATGAAGACGAGTTAGTGAAGAGAAAAGATCCTGCAGCATGTAAGTGCACATGACAGCCCTAGTTGTAACAAAAAAAGAATATTTATTTAATAATCAGAAGCAGAATGAGCTTTTTTCGCCAAGTGTGTGCAAACACACAAGAAAT
>NW_015711604.1:0-256 GCF_001515625.1 Sinocyclocheilus rhinocerous
GCTGGAATGCCTGATCTGGTCAGGACTGATTAGGTGTTTTTAAAACTAATGTCTAGAGATGGGGCTATTGTTGACATCTGCGAAAAGGGGATCGGTGGGAGATTGAATCTGAGAACTTCTGTGAGTTAAGCATTGGGGAAATATTAAGGCAGGTGAGGGTCTAACAAACGAGAGGGATCCTGTGGGAGAGGAGTGAGAAATCACTGCTACAGCAGTGATATAAAAATAAAAAAATGGAGGAGAAATCACTGCTCTT
>NW_015711605.1:0-256 GCF_001515625.1 Sinocyclocheilus rhinocerous
AATGGCAAATATTACAATTCTGCACTGTTTTGTTTACAGTTATAAATGAAATTAATAATTTTCAACACTCCGAATTAATGTAGGCACTCTCATTTTGAGATTTGATAAAGATTTATTTAAATACACATTAAATTATTAATTGAATTTTGAATTTTGAGTGTTGACGGCAAATCTAAATGTAAAAATAGGGCAAATAACCATGCACAATTACAATAAATATCCAATAACCAATTATATCCATATAAATCCCAAATTA
>NW_015711606.1:0-256 GCF_001515625.1 Sinocyclocheilus rhinocerous
GTAAAGCTGCTTTGACACAATCTGTATTGTATAAACGCTACATAAAGTTGAATTGACTTGAATTCATGATTGTCTGACTAAACGCATTGAAAACAAGTAAAATATTGCCTTTAAGAATTCCTTTTTTATTCAAAATTTCTCTATCGAAAATACAAAAGTAGGCTACTTGATTGCGGATATTAAAAGCAACAGTACTGAAACAACTTTTATTGTAGCAAACCATGGTTTGACTCTAATATTTGTATGCCCCCCTACC
>NW_015711607.1:0-256 GCF_001515625.1 Sinocyclocheilus rhinocerous
GAATGATCGAAGTCACGAGTTTGAATCAATCGGAGCGGTTCCAGCATAAATGACTCAATTGATTGATTCAGTTTGTCTGTTCCTCTGCTTTTCGCATCTTCAGCCATGTTTACACAACACTGTCAAGTACTACTACTGGCTTAGCTCGCTAGTTTTAATGACATTGACAATGAAATAAGAGAAAATGTATGATGTTTACATAGAAAATATTAATATTTCCATTCCAAAGATAACATCCAACACAAATCTATGAACA
>NW_015711608.1:0-256 GCF_001515625.1 Sinocyclocheilus rhinocerous
AAGAAATCACTATGTGATGATCTTTCTCCTTCCTACAGTAGTTAAGCCACCTGTGCTCTGATATTAGGTACCCTCCTGGTCATGTGGGACTGCAATGGCACAGAGTCTTCTGCCTAATGAAAGATCAAAGTAATGCTAAAATATAATCTAAAGTTTATAAATTAAAGAATGCTTGATTTGGTATGAATGAATGATTTAGTGTGAGTTTTATTGCAGTGCTTACCTGAATGGTGAACATAGAAAATGGTCCATCTTC
>NW_015711609.1:0-256 GCF_001515625.1 Sinocyclocheilus rhinocerous
AATGTTAAGACTAAAGCTTGCCAAGATGAAAGATGTTTCTTACATATGAAATTAAATGTTATTTGCAATGCTGCAAGAGAGATTTCAAGTGTTAAGAGTTTTATACTCATGAAGTTATGTTAGAGCTTCTGAGCACAAGAAGCTATGTTTAGTGATTCTGTGAACAGTATCACTACATTAGTGGAACTAAGCAAATGAACAGAATTCAAGGCCACATATGCTGAAAACCTTCTTTCACTGTAAGAGAAAGTTGGTT
>NW_015711610.1:0-256 GCF_001515625.1 Sinocyclocheilus rhinocerous
AAGAACATATATCAGAACAAATTTTCAATGACCACACACTGTACATCCCCCCTACACACATATATTACATACAGGATGTTGGGGTCCACTGGACCCGGGGGTAATAAAGGAGTGAACATTTTAGGTCCTGTGTACCTTCACTCTGTCCTCCTACTGTGTGGGGCTGCTATTAGTATGTGAATGTGTGTTTATGTGTGTGTATGTGCGTGTATGTGAGAGAGAGAGAGTCTGTAAGAGTGTGAGTGTAAGTGTGAGT
>NW_015711611.1:0-256 GCF_001515625.1 Sinocyclocheilus rhinocerous
CAGTAATACACCATGTTACCAACCGGCATGACTGGCCAGGCAACAAGCATTACCATAGATGTGCTCATGAGCCCCTTGATGAGCTGACCGAGAGAACGAAGCTTTGGTTGAGTCCAGGATCTGAAGCCCACAAAGCACTGGTGAGGACTGTTAAAGACAAGCGACTTTTGAAAGACCTGGACCACCTGACAAAGTGCATCCACACTACAACACTAGAGGTATGTTTAGTAGTTTTAAACAGTGTTACAGAGGTTGC
>NW_015711612.1:0-256 GCF_001515625.1 Sinocyclocheilus rhinocerous
AAGAGAAATGTTGCTTTGGCAACTAGCTGAAAAAAAAACCGTTTTCTTATATTTTATTCGCTTATTTTTTATACTTTTAGTTTAAGTTAACCATAATAACCCTTTTTTGAGTCAACTTTAAAGTCTAGATCAATGCCAATGCAAAGAGTTTGTTTAATTCTGTTCAGTTTGGTCACTGCAAAGGGGTTGACACTCTTAATTTTGGTCTCAAAGTCCACCATATTGATGCATTTAACTTAAAAAAAAATTTAATAAA
>NW_015711613.1:0-256 GCF_001515625.1 Sinocyclocheilus rhinocerous
TTTTAATAAATTTTCTTATTTTTAATATGTAGTAATCTTGGTAATGAAGCAATAAGGCGTTCCACTGCATGCTGGGACAGTGACTATATTCACAATATGCCACAGCTTTTTTTGCTTGAAGCCATGGTTCACCCAGAAAAGAAAATTCTGTCATAATTTACATACCCTCATGTACTTCCAAACCTGTATGACTTTCTTTTGCAGACCTCAGATAATGTTTTGAAGAATGTTTGTAACCAAACAGTTTGGGTGACCA
>NW_015711614.1:0-256 GCF_001515625.1 Sinocyclocheilus rhinocerous
AAGCACTGTATATGAGGACGTTCTTGGTGGGATATTCAGAGACAGACTGAAGCTGGACAATCAAACTTTATCTCTGACCATCACAAACACCACAACTGAACATGCTGGAGATTATAAACTAAAGATAACTGGAACAAAACCATCATCAATAACATTTAGAGTTTCTGTCTATAGTAAGTAGCGATTGTTTTCCCTGTCCTTCAAATATTCTTGATATTAATGTTTATTGACTGAGCTGATCTCAGTTTGATGTTTT
>NW_015711615.1:0-256 GCF_001515625.1 Sinocyclocheilus rhinocerous
GGCATGTTGTGATGGTCCCCTAGGTGGCAGCATAGAGCAACATCAGTAGATGAGACATTAATTCTTGTGATTACTAGAAAAGCAGCTTTTTGGATTGTCTTATATCATGGTCTGCCATTTTTTATTATTTATTTATTTTTAAATAAAGTAATTTGAAGCATAATTCGTAGTAGAAATCTGACAAGTTTGTATACTTGCACAAACAAAAACAGATATGCGAGTTATCAGTTGCATTGTTATAAGTTTTGCATATTTC
>NW_015711616.1:0-256 GCF_001515625.1 Sinocyclocheilus rhinocerous
AAGTACTCCTCACTTGTTCAAACATAACATCAATTCTGTCTGACCACTCAGGTACGACTGTTTTAATAATAGTCACACGCTGATCTGAAATATTCCCTTGATCAAACCTAGAGAAAAATGTATTCAGTTGATACTCATTATCTATCACTAAAGATTTCTGTGTTGTTGACAATCCAGTCATCCCTTCATAGTATCCCATATCTGTTTTGCATTATTACTCTTAAAAGCCTTTTCCAATTTTACCTTATGTACCATC
>NW_015711617.1:0-256 GCF_001515625.1 Sinocyclocheilus rhinocerous
AAGATGTAAGAGTGGAGCAGAAAGTATCAGTAGCACTGTTATGACATAAAAAAAAATGTTAAAGACGTCATGAAGGTTCGACTGACGATCAGAACCTCTGCCAGTAATGGATGCGCTGACTGTTTTTTACATTGTGACAATGTTTTCATGTGGATCAAACACATTTATCCCCAACATTTCCAGTACTGTAACATAGTCACAAAGACAAGACTTTATTTATTCAAACCATAAATTCCCTACAACAAAAACTAACATG
>NW_015711618.1:0-256 GCF_001515625.1 Sinocyclocheilus rhinocerous
AAGCTGGAAGAATTATTGGTTGCTCAGTACAATCATGATTTTGATGAGAAATCTTCAGAGGATGATTTCAAAATGTCTGGAGAAGATCAGAGGTTTATGGAGATAATGGATCAGTCAATTAGTACTGAAAATGGTCATTATTGTATTGACCTACCCTTCAGAAAGAATGATGTCATCATGCCTAATAATAGATGCCTTGCAGAACAGCGTTTAAAGAGCTTGAATAGGAAGTTCAGTTGGAACCAGGAGTTTCAAG
>NW_015711619.1:0-256 GCF_001515625.1 Sinocyclocheilus rhinocerous
ATTCGCTTCCTCTTGGTCCATCTTCCCCTCGTCGCTCATACGTTGAGACTCCTTCACCTTAGCAAAAGCACCTAAAAGGGAGCGAAAGAGACAGAAGTTTTAGAAATTTTGAAATATCGTAGCAATATGCACAAACCACTGGTCGAGAACTAGCAAAGACACTGAAGATAACTTTCTAAATAACTTAATAAATTTTGCACATTTTTAGCATACCACTAAGCTCGTATTAACCAAACTTCAACTGATTTAATATTTA
>NW_015711620.1:0-256 GCF_001515625.1 Sinocyclocheilus rhinocerous
TCTTTTATAGATTAATCTTTTGTCTGAAGGTTATTTGACTTACACGATGTACATCTACATGAATAAGTATAAAGTGTAAAACTTCAGTGACCTAAAACTATTGAACCATAGTGTAAATAATGGAAACAGATCTGTTAAATATTACTCATTCTCTGCTGCTTTTCCAGGTTTTTTGACCCAGCCACCGGTAAATTCAGCAAGTCTGCCAACAGCCCTGATGGAAAGAAACTGCCCCGCACCTTCGCCCAGCTCATCC
>NW_015711621.1:0-254 GCF_001515625.1 Sinocyclocheilus rhinocerous
TGTATAAATATACTGTGCAACAGGAAAGAGAATAGATAGATAGATAGATAGATAGATAGATAGATCACGTGGAGAGAGAGAGAGAGAGAGAGCGAGTGTGTGTGTGTGTGGGGGGGTGAGTGTAAGTGCACAGCTATGCGACCAGCTCAAACTAGTTCGGAGAAACACAAAGAGCAGCAGAGATCATAGAGAGAGCTGAACACAGACACACGCTCACAGCACAGCATCATATTCACAGCAATAAGGCAAGTACA
>NW_015711622.1:0-256 GCF_001515625.1 Sinocyclocheilus rhinocerous
TATCAGCATTAGGAAGTGTTTTAATGTACTTTTGGTGACCAAATATGCTTTGTGTGTCATGAAGCACAGGATCTCTCATGACACAGTTTCTCAATGCTTGCCATACTGTTAGCAATGCCTTGAGGAGCAGGAAGTTTTTGAGTGCCATGTGGTGAAAACTCCCACACAAACTTAGTTTTAACACTGAGGTCTAGGGAACAGAAGGTTGAAACTCTCAACAAAATGTCTAGATAATTGTTCACCCCCAAATGAAATC
>NW_015711623.1:0-256 GCF_001515625.1 Sinocyclocheilus rhinocerous
ACAACACACAGAAAAGAGTTGAGACACTCTGCAGCAGACTCACCCTGATACTTCGGGTAGAAATATTCCTACAAAACACAAGAAGCCATGATGAGAAATGACTGATTATAAACAGTATAACAGGTTTTGGTTAGTTATAAAGATACATGAGAACTGCACAGACAGTTCCTGTCCTGACACGTCAAGCCCATGTTTTGTCTTACATGAGGGTGGATAATGTGTCTTGTCTCTGAGATGGTATGAAAGGACACACACA
>NW_015711624.1:0-256 GCF_001515625.1 Sinocyclocheilus rhinocerous
ACAACATACGACAACCATCGTACAACATACCGACAATCGTCGTACGATACCGACAATCGTCATACAACATACTGAAAACCATCGTACAACATATCGTCAACCATTGTACAACATACCAACAACCGTCATACAACATACGACAACCATTATACAACATACCAACAACCATCGTACAACATACAACAACCATTATTCAACATACCGACAACCATCGTACAACATACAACAACCATCGTATAACATACCGACAACCATT
>NW_015711625.1:0-256 GCF_001515625.1 Sinocyclocheilus rhinocerous
AAGTATTTTTTTGTAATGGAATAACATACAAAAAAATGTCTCGACGTCCTTACAGATCACTGAAACAAGTATCATGAGATATCACACGTGTCTCTCTGACAGCCCTAGGGTCTGTAAATTGCAAAAGAATGCAGGACACTATTGTTTAGACAGTCTGTCAATCATTTTGAGTGTTTGCTGAAAAGTTTTTCAGATGACAACGCACACATCATATAGACTTCTCTGGTCAACGCATGTGTGCCATCAGGCAAAGAAC
>NW_015711626.1:0-256 GCF_001515625.1 Sinocyclocheilus rhinocerous
AAGTAGTAGGAAAGAGGAGAAATAAAAAGCGATACTTATTAACAATTTATTTATTTATTACAATAATAACAATAGGCCTACTAAAATAATATTTTTCACAAATAACACCAGTTAATTAAGATGTTACCCCATGAAACATATTTTAAATTATCTATTTTTGTGGTGTACTTTTTCTATTGTATTGTATTTTATTCTATTTGTAAATATATATCTGTTGAATGCTTGAATCTGATTGGTTGACGAACATTCTAAGGTG
>NW_015711627.1:0-256 GCF_001515625.1 Sinocyclocheilus rhinocerous
ACAATGTAAACCTGTGGTGAAAAGGGGAACTGCAGCACGCTCTAATTGCGAACCAGTTTTGAGGCTTATTTTCACATACCTTCTTATGCATACCCCTGCTGCCCGATGTTATGAAAGAGTATGCGAGTGGAGGTGCTACTCCTCAGGAACAGTACTTTGGGTTGTCACTGTGCAAGTGCAGAATGGTGATTGAATGCTCCTTTGGACGTTTAAAAGCACGATTTGGGGCATTACGGAGGGCAATGGACATAAATCT
>NW_015711628.1:0-255 GCF_001515625.1 Sinocyclocheilus rhinocerous
TTGATGAATAGAAAGTTGAAAAGAACAGCATTTAATTGAAATATAAATTGTTTGTAGCATTATAAATGTTTTTACTGTCACTTTTGATCAACTTAATGCATCCTTGATGAATAATATTATTAAATTCTTAAAAAACAAAATCTTACTGACCCCAAACTTAAGTAAACACACACACACACACACACACACATAGTGTACATACAGACATAGAGTATGTAGGTGTGTATATAAATATAGTTTAGTTTCCAGAATTGG
>NW_015711629.1:0-256 GCF_001515625.1 Sinocyclocheilus rhinocerous
AACTAAAGTTGAAAAAGTGAAGAAGCATAATAGGACCCCTTTAAATTGATAGAAAGTGATCATAGTAAAGACTTACATTGTCAGAAAAGATTTCTATTTTAAAAATATGCTGTTCTTTATAACTTTTTATTCCGCAAAGAATCCTGAAAAAAGTATAACAGGTTCCAAAAAATATTAAGCAGCACAACCATTTCCAACAATGATTATAAAGCAGCATATTAGTATGATTTCTGAAGGATCATGTGACACTAAAGAC
>NW_015711630.1:0-255 GCF_001515625.1 Sinocyclocheilus rhinocerous
CTTGAAGGAGATAAGATGGAATAGGATCAAGCGGACAAGTAGTAGAATTTGTATATTTGTATATTTAATGTTTATTTGAAACATTAAAGTAGACACTTTATTTGCATTTTATACTTTATGTATATAAAATGTATATAAAAACTAATTGTATGTATATAAAAACTTTTATAAATATAATTTGATGCAGACACCAAAATATCTGACATACATACACACACACATATACAGTATATATATATATATATATATATATAT
>NW_015711631.1:0-256 GCF_001515625.1 Sinocyclocheilus rhinocerous
ACACCTTTCACACGGAGCGCATCAACTTCCTGTGGTAGCAACGGAGCGAAGACAAGATGCTCCTTCTGCACCCTGAACAACACAGGACAGGAACGAGACACACAATGACGTCTGGATGTGATCAAGCGACTGGCTCTTCAAGACGGCAGTGATTTTGTCACCTGAAGCCAGTGTAGCCAAACAGCACTGCCTGCAGAAAGCCGCCCATACCGGTGAGGAAGTTCACACACCCAGAGCCATCAGCCGACTCACTCCA
>NW_015711632.1:0-256 GCF_001515625.1 Sinocyclocheilus rhinocerous
ACAAAAAAATTAAATAAAATATAATGACAAAAACACACAACAAAAAACAAGGCAACATTTCTTGTTTTTGTTTAGTTTAAATGGATGTACTAAAATAACTAAAACTAAATAAAACGAATACATAAAAATGTATAAACTATACAGGCATGCTTAAAATATTCATAAAAATAACAAAAACGTCTACGAATTTAACTAAGATGAAAGTGAAAACGGAAAATATAAAAATAAAATCTAATTCAAAATATTAACAAAAACT
>NW_015711633.1:0-256 GCF_001515625.1 Sinocyclocheilus rhinocerous
ACACACCACTGTCATGCCATCTCATATTTCACACCAAAATCAAATGTGAGCATAAAAAATATTTTACTTACATAATAATATAATTTAAATAGTAAAGTTTATGCTAGTTTAAAGTGAAACTAAATGGAAAAAAAAAAACTTTTCGTAAAAAAATACTGTAAATATTGCTAAATTACTGCAATAAAAATATGTGCAAGTGAATACAATTTAACCTGTCAAAAACACAAAAAAATCAATTTTGTGCATAAAAAAATAG
>NW_015711634.1:0-256 GCF_001515625.1 Sinocyclocheilus rhinocerous
ACATATTACAGCTTAGTTGGAAAATGACACGCATTAAAAAATATTTTGCTTACACATGTTGATATTTAGCGTCGTTTTGTTCTTTTTTTGCCATCCCATTTTATTCTTTGTTGTCATACTGCATCTTATATTTCTCAAGCTCTTCACTGAATCTGTTGTCTCCTTGGTAAACTTTTGAAGAGGTTTTTTATTAGGGGGCAGATGTGTAGGCGGTTATTTATTTATTTTAATACTGATAGATCTTTAGTCATTATTA
>NW_015711635.1:0-256 GCF_001515625.1 Sinocyclocheilus rhinocerous
AAGAATTAATCCACAGTCAAACCAAAAATTATTCAGACACCAGATTTTTTGATATTTTTTTACTAGTGGGTGCAGGGTTCATTTATGTAAGTGAGGATAGCAAAATAACATAAACTGTGACATATTATACCCAAAAATTCAGTGGACTACCAGTAAAATTTATAAACAATTTGGGACCAAAAATTATTCAGACAATTTGACCTGACCATGCTTTGCTTAAGTGTTTTTTCTTTAATTGCTAATGCAACCTTTTTAC
>NW_015711636.1:0-256 GCF_001515625.1 Sinocyclocheilus rhinocerous
ACATCCATCCTTAAAACAAAATAAATTCACATGAAAGGAAAAATTACTATATATTTTTTAAAAACCCATTAATTTGATTTCCCTACCCGATTAGTCTTTTTTCTTGTTTTAAGACTAAATTATCAAAATGTAGTGAGATTTATGCATAAAACAAGAACAAACTTGCCAATGGGGTAAGATTTTAATCATTTTTATTGTAATTAAATTCAAGTCGTTTTGCTTCTCAAGTACATTTGTTTTGTTTTAAGGATGTGTA
>NW_015711637.1:0-256 GCF_001515625.1 Sinocyclocheilus rhinocerous
TGTGTGTGTGTGTGTGTGTGAAGCTGCAGTGATTGAACAATGGCTTGATTTATGCATGTGACTGGTGTGACACGTCTTCTCTGTCCCTGCTGAAATCCAGCACACAGTGTCTCTCTGCAACACGACTGCTGCTGATACACATTCTCACTCTGCTGGTGCTGTCATATCACCACTGACAGCAGATATGGAGAGGGAACCGTCCTCACATGGCAGCTAACTAAACCTCTTTGTGATCCTGCTGAACAGAGAGCAAAAC
>NW_015711638.1:0-256 GCF_001515625.1 Sinocyclocheilus rhinocerous
ACATATACAAAACAGTTTACAGACAAAAAAAAAAAAATATATATATATATTTCTGCATCATGTGACAACTTGTACCTGTCGCAGTAGAGCTGCATGTGTCGTGGCATCTCTCCGTGTGGAACGGCATCAGGAGCTTCCTGCAGACGCAGAGTTTGGAAATCCACACACACGCATTTGTCCGGAATAATGAAATACGGATCCACGGGACACTTGACACGGCCCGCCTGCTCACTGCGGGACAAAAAAAAAAAAAAAA
>NW_015711639.1:0-256 GCF_001515625.1 Sinocyclocheilus rhinocerous
ACTTTTGATGTAACAGGAATCCTATTCATCTCATGACCACCAACTATGATTTTGTGAAAGGCTCTATGAGTGTGTGTACATCTGTACATGGTGCTGGTTTCTCCTCGTTCACTCAGTAAATCAATCGAACAGAAAGAATGAAAGAAATGAGTACTTACAGAAATTGATGAATTAAACAGAAAACAAAAGAAAAACAGATAATTGAAGCTCAATATTCACTGCTAAAGAAGTGCTCAGTTCCCTTTCAGTCAGTCAC
>NW_015711640.1:0-256 GCF_001515625.1 Sinocyclocheilus rhinocerous
ACAGAAACATGTTCAAAACACACCTTTAATTCTGCAAGTTTATCTAAACCTTACAAATCAACTATACAGCTATAATTATAATTCCTTAAATTGCGTAATAATTGCGCATCACATTTTAAAACAAACTGCCAAGAAATGACGAAACAAAAATACTCCCTGCAAATACAAACAAAACTTGCAATGCCAGTTATTTTGATGTCAGTGTCAAAGAAAGGAAAAACACTCGATAATATAACTGATAGTGAAATATGTAGCA
>NW_015711641.1:0-256 GCF_001515625.1 Sinocyclocheilus rhinocerous
ATCAGAGAGTCTGCTTAGACCCCAAAAAAGATGTAGGGAAAACGGATGACCAGACAGCAAGCTAAACAGAGAGAGAGGAAGTGAGTGAAAGACAGATAAATGGGAGAGCGAGGGGGGACGGAGAGACCTCCTCTGCCGTGTTCTCTCCTTTTCATTTCATTTCCATCCTGTCACTCATGTGATAAAGTGGCTACATGAGACTATTGAGAGCAAGACAAACTACAGCCCAGGTCACAGCGTGCATCAACAGTCTGCG
>NW_015711642.1:0-256 GCF_001515625.1 Sinocyclocheilus rhinocerous
TACAGCCTGAATGGATGCTCCTAGCAGCTTAATTGGATTTACAAAACCATTAGTAACAGAGCTACAAAGTGAAAATCACCCCAGCTATCTCTCTCTCTATTTTTTACTTCGTTATTCCACCCCGAACAGCTCTGAGAACCGTTTTTATAACTTTTATTAAACTTCTTCAAATAACAAATGTTAAACACAGCCACAATAAATTCAAGCAGCATAAATAAAGAAGAAAAAAAAAGAATTAAAATCAAAATATATAAAA
>NW_015711643.1:0-256 GCF_001515625.1 Sinocyclocheilus rhinocerous
ACCAAAACAAGGGCCACAAGCAGCTGAGGCTGTCAGTAAGTAAATACACTATCCACATGAACACACACCAAATAATAAATCATTGGTCTCATTCAGTTAGAAGTTATTGTGTTGTTTCAATGTATATATATATATATGTAATTTACATATTTACAGTTTAATTTAGTGGTATGTTGTCTTTTGTGTTTCAGCTGAAGTTGTGGCAGAATCAAAAGAAGGTGAGTGGTTATTTCTACATGCTGCTATAGGTTCTTTC
>NW_015711644.1:0-256 GCF_001515625.1 Sinocyclocheilus rhinocerous
ACATTACACACTAACTAAAGTTAAAAAAGTGAAATCATAATCATCCACTCCTTTAAATATTAGTGAAAGCACCCCCATAGGCTATTATGGGTATTACAAACGCCACACCAAAGTATCTTATTATCATCAGAACCTCCTATATTTTGTAGGAGTGTCTCTTTTATGAGATTATTACATAGAATATAAAATACTATTACCACAGACATCTTTAACTGTGTTCCCAATCATCAGTTTTAACCGTAAAGCCATGTCATAT
>NW_015711645.1:0-256 GCF_001515625.1 Sinocyclocheilus rhinocerous
ATGTGAAGTGCACTAAATCAGTAAATGTAGTAAAATTTTGTGGAGTACTTGAAATCGTCGTTGGTGTCCTGCAGTTGATTTAAGGCACCAAACATCAGCCCTTCCTCTATCACAGTGGTGGAGTAGGAGATCAGCTCATTAGTGAACTCATTAATGACAGTCACTCTTACGGGTACCTGTTCCAGCTTGCCTATTCGGGAGAGAGAGAGAAAAAACAGCATTGTTTAGTTTAAATGCATGCTGTAGTAATTTAGAG
>NW_015711646.1:0-256 GCF_001515625.1 Sinocyclocheilus rhinocerous
AATGGAAGCAATCAAAATCAACAAAAGAGCAATGATATGCAAGTCAGTGCTATAATACGTCTCAGTTAGCCTAACGCAGTACACATAGCAAGTTTTTTTTAAATTATATAATAAATTAAAAGAAAACGAATAGAACAAGAATAGAGCAAGCTAGTGTTAGAGGCCTTTTTTGTTAGTTGTATAATAAATGAAAAGAAAACAGGTAGAATTAAAAAAGAATAGAGAAGCTAGTGTTAGTTTTTTTTTTTAAAGAAAA
>NW_015711647.1:0-256 GCF_001515625.1 Sinocyclocheilus rhinocerous
ACTGCCCAGTGCATTTAAACAAAGAAGACTTTCCATTTGTAAAAACCATGGGAACGAGAATATCAAAAAATGCAAGTAACATTGAATTTATTTTATTCAGCTTTAATTTGAATTTCTGTGAGACAGCTTCAGACAGCTTTGGGATTTAAAAAAATAAAGAATTTAAATTTCGAAAAAAAGGTTAATGTAATTTGCTTAATTTCAGGGGAAGAAAGAGACAAAGGTGCGCTGGCAGCCTTGCTCTGGCTGGTATGTA
>NW_015711648.1:0-256 GCF_001515625.1 Sinocyclocheilus rhinocerous
AGTAAAACTACTCAAGTTCAATTTAGGGATTGTGCCAAAAAAGGACAAGCAGTGAAGAAAAACACTATTTTATTAGTAACAGAATATCAAAGACAATAAATGACTGCTACAGACTTTGATGTGTGCATGAGAACATATCGATTGAACGATTCTTTAGAACCTCAGAGAAACAGATTAAGAAATATCATGTGAAAAGAAATGCAGATGCAGAAGAAATTACTGCTACCATACTTGCCAAACATGCAACATGGATACA
>NW_015711649.1:0-256 GCF_001515625.1 Sinocyclocheilus rhinocerous
ACCCACTGTATATATATATATATATATAATGATCTGATACCTCTTATGATTAACATTTTCTGAATTAAAATTATTATTATTACTATTATTATTTGTATAAATTCCAAAATATCAGGTGGTTCAAGTGATATCATAATGGACAAAGGCCATTAAAAAGATGAAATAGTTTGGTATGATGAATTAGTATTATTTTATTATTTATATAAAAAAAAGAAGTGAAGTATTTTTTAAAATTAAAAATTATATATATATATAT
>NW_015711650.1:0-256 GCF_001515625.1 Sinocyclocheilus rhinocerous
ACTGTCACTCCTATCGTTCAAGAGTACTTTGAGCACGGCGATGCTAATGAAGTGGCGGTGAGATTTATTACTGTGTTGTTGAATGAGGAGACGGCTTTTGCCCTTTCATATCTAATCAGTGCCGTGCAGTCCTGTGCGCTTATGAGTAAACAAACCTGAGGAACGCTGCATTATCATTATAATCAGAACATCTCGCTCTGTTCCTTCAGGAATTGCTTGCTGAGCTTAACCTGGGCAGCATGCGTGGCGACGTGCC
>NW_015711651.1:0-256 GCF_001515625.1 Sinocyclocheilus rhinocerous
AATCAAGACTTTGTAAAAGAGCATAATAGGACCCCTTTAAAACTGAGAATTTTATTGTGGGGTTTAAAGGGTTAAAGATGTAAGATGAAGAAAAAACAGCATGAAACGTAATTTAACAGTCATAAACTGTAATTAATCTACAGCAACAAACTGTAGAAAAACAGTAACATGCTGGCAACCAGAGCTGCCCAAGTAGGTATAATTGCAGACTGGAGATCTCCAAAATGGGGTGTGAACTCCAAAAGTGGGCAGAACC
>NW_015711652.1:0-256 GCF_001515625.1 Sinocyclocheilus rhinocerous
ACACACACACACACACACACACACTGGTGACATCACCTTCACTCTCTGTGGCAGTGGAGTCAAAATTAGGTCAGCAATCAGGCACAATATGCAAACAAGCAGGGATTCTAGGTATCTGATTGGCTAAAAGTATTTTGGTGATTTGGATTATTATAATTTTTTATTTTATTTTAAGAGTACTATAATACTTAAAGGAATAGTTCACACAAAAAATCATCCTCAGGCCACCCTAGATGAGTTTGTTTCTTCATCAGAA
>NW_015711653.1:0-256 GCF_001515625.1 Sinocyclocheilus rhinocerous
CTATGACATTAACATGATAATCCAATCGCTAAAGGTGTATGTAAATATACACTAATATTGTGCCAGGTTATGATAACGGAAACATAAACAGTTTTTCTTAAATTTAAACTGTGAGCCCGAGAGAGCTGCATTCAGGTAACAAGAGAAAACACAATGATCTTGGTGGTGTCGAGGATTTCACACAGCGAGGATTTCTCTCACACCTGCCTCTAGAGGTGTGAGAGAACTAGAGTAGACTAGAGTGTCATGTCTGATC
>NW_015711654.1:0-253 GCF_001515625.1 Sinocyclocheilus rhinocerous
ACACACACACACACACACACACACACACACACACACAAGCACACTCACACAGACACACGCACACTCTCACACACACTCTCACACACACTCACAGACACACACACAGACATACACACACATAAAGACACACAAAGACACACACACACACACTCACAGACACACACACAGACACACACAGACAGACAGACACACAGACAGACACACACATACACACAAAGACACACACACACTCACACTCACAGACACACACACA
>NW_015711655.1:0-256 GCF_001515625.1 Sinocyclocheilus rhinocerous
AACTTTTGAGTGTAAAATTCTCACCTGATCGCTGAAGGAAGGTTGGGGGGAATCGAGACCGACAGCGTCAACACTGGAAACAACTCGCGAGCAGCAGCCAACTGATTACGGAGTAGAAAACAAAAGGATACAAACGATGCTTCCATGAGTCAAGAAGTTGGAGAAAGGCAGAGGACATGAGCTGGTCAATGACTGGGTCAGGATGCATTATCTTGATGATATGTATGAAGAGGAACGAATGGAGGAAGAAGGAAGG
>NW_015711656.1:0-256 GCF_001515625.1 Sinocyclocheilus rhinocerous
AACTTTTGAGTGTAAAATTCTCACCTGATCGCTGAAGGAAGGTTGTGGGGAATCGAGACCGACAGCGTCAACACTGGAAACAACTCGCGAGCAGCAGCCAACTGATTACGGAGTAGACAACAAAAGGATACAAACGATGCTTCCATGAGTCAAGAAGTTGGAAAAAGGCTGAGGACATGTGCTGGTCAATGACTGGGTCAGGATGCATTACCTTGATGATATGTATGAAGAGGAACGAATGGAGGAAGAAGGAAGG
>NW_015711657.1:0-256 GCF_001515625.1 Sinocyclocheilus rhinocerous
ACTGGAAAACACTCTTAAAAATAAAGGTTGTTTATTGGCATTGAAACTTTAACATCCATGGAATCTTTCCACTGGACAAAGGGATCTTTAGATTATTAAAATGTCCCTCACACTAAGAAAAACAATGTTTCTTTCAAGAACCGTTCACTGAAAGGAACCCAAAATGCTGCTTTTTATAGTGTTTATTTTTAAGGATTTGCCCACATTTTTCCCCATTTTGCAGTCTGGAGGAGTCAGTGTGTAATGGACACAGACT
>NW_015711658.1:0-256 GCF_001515625.1 Sinocyclocheilus rhinocerous
ACTGGAATTAGCCACCAAAGCTCAGTTTCAGAAATCAGCAACACTGTCAGAACTTCAAAGATGTTTCATTAAAGCAGACAGTTGAAAAAACTGATTTGCAGATGTTAAACTTTATGAATAAGTTTTGTTCTAATAAGGTTTGAACCAGAGGTGCTAATAAAATATCTGTAGTTCTTCTAGAAGTAGTTCTTCTTGAATAGTGCTCACTGACTTTTTTTTTTTTAATTAACTAATTAAAATCTTGTGCACCCTGACT
>NW_015711659.1:0-256 GCF_001515625.1 Sinocyclocheilus rhinocerous
ACGGTAATAGTTTATGGCTTTCCAGTGATCATTTTCTGATTATAAAAGTGTTTAAAAGCAAAAAACAACATGAGAATGGCACAAAAAGACGATGTGCATGACACAGCAACAAATGACGGCATTTGATTATTGCTATTCCAGGTCTCCTGAAAGGTTTATAACCTTTCTCTGTGATTATACCCAATTGTTTTTAAAGCAGCGTTTTGAAGCAATAATCAAGAGAATGGCACAAAACTATGTGCACACAACACACAGA
>NW_015711660.1:0-256 GCF_001515625.1 Sinocyclocheilus rhinocerous
CTGTAAAAGTTCATTCCACTAGGCCAGTTGTTTGTCTATCTATACCAAATTTATTTCAATTAGAGACACGTCCCGCATTTTTCCCTCTAATCGATCGCAGCGCTTGACAGCGGGGCACTATACGCTATACGCTGTGAAATATTCACTCCTTTTGCCGTGTTTATGGTTGGGTCCACTTTGGCACTGTCAACAGTTAATAAAGACACGGCTAAATAATTAGCAGACTAACAAGGGTTTAATCTTATACAGATTAAAG
>NW_015711661.1:0-256 GCF_001515625.1 Sinocyclocheilus rhinocerous
ACGATCGGTGCAGGGTATGGAAGCTGCAGCAATCCCTGTAGAGTTGAGTCATGGAGAGTCTCAGGGAATTATGACAGTCCTAAATCATTTACTGCAGGTGATTTATAAAATAAAAGAAGTGATGGAATGATAATTTGTATAAAGTTTTAGAAGTGTAAAAGAAATGGAATGGTGTGATCATCGGGACGATGATTTTACAAGGAGGAGGTGGATGTAGTATTGAGCGCTCTGGTTAAGTGGGGTGGGGGGAGGAACT
>NW_015711662.1:0-256 GCF_001515625.1 Sinocyclocheilus rhinocerous
ATAAATATTTATGTATACATTTTATGTTCAAAATTTAAAGACTTTTATATTTGTATTTAAAATTTTACCTTCATATTAATATTTATATTTACATTTTGTTCGAGATTTAAAGACTTGGAATTTACATTTGCATTTAAAATGTTACATTTATACTTACATTTGCACTGAATTCAAAAATGCTCATTTCATATTAAAAGTATGAAAAAATTATGACATTTTAAAATGGCATGAAAACGAGACTCTTGCTTGTTTACTT
>NW_015711663.1:0-256 GCF_001515625.1 Sinocyclocheilus rhinocerous
TCAATAAACGATAACTGTGACTATATCAACATGCAATATCATTGATGAAAAAAGACGAGACTAAAATGTATTTAAAAAAAATAAAAACTATACCAAAATTTATTTTAATTTTTGTCGAAAAAAAGGGAGATAAAATATTATTGCGGAGTGCTGTACACGCCACTACTACACGAGCTTTCGGTTGCCAGATATCAAGAGTTCAAATGCGCAAATCAGAGCTTCCATTATTTTCTTCCCGGAGTTTTGCTTATTTTTT
>NW_015711664.1:0-256 GCF_001515625.1 Sinocyclocheilus rhinocerous
ATACTTTTTTACATTTAAGATCTCAGGTGTGTGCCCAAGACACGGCAGAAAAACAGGACGACTATTTGTAAAGCTGCTTTCAGAAAAGTGTATTATGAAAAGAGCTAGACAAATAAATTTGATTTGACAGGTCCCTGAGTCCCAGGTCCCCATCATAAGCACTCAGGTCCTCAGCCGTCAGGTTCCCAGCAACCAGGTCCCGAGCGTCCAGGTCCCTGTATCAGGCACCAGCAGCCAGGGCACCACTGCATCTAAA
>NW_015711665.1:0-256 GCF_001515625.1 Sinocyclocheilus rhinocerous
AAGAGAAAGGAAAAATTTAAATCGCATCATATGACCGCTTTAAAAGAAAAGCGTGAGGAGTTTGAAGAGTGGTATGGGAGGTTTAAAAGACACGAGAACTTCCTTCGAAGAGAGTTCATCATAATGCCAGGCTATCAACCTGACTGGAGGGAAGAGATTAGGGACAAATCTAAGACCCAAGTCAAATTGTGTGGGGAAAAGAGCCTATTTAAATGGAAGAATTTTAAAGTCTTATTCAAAAAGAAGCGGGAGTGGT
>NW_015711666.1:0-256 GCF_001515625.1 Sinocyclocheilus rhinocerous
CAACTGGGACTTCTAACGGCAGCTGCAGTGACGTGCTGACTTTACTGATTAGTGATTGGCTCTTTCATTCAGAAGGCGGGGCTTCTTGCGATTGAACGGTCATATTGAGCATTGCATTTTTCCCCATTCAAATCTATATGCGTGACACGTCTTGGGTATTCTATAGTCGTTGTTACTACGACGAAACGTGTAATGTAAACCACAGTAATATGCTTATTTGAAGTTAACATGGGCGTGTTGAATGGGTTTTTGCATG
>NW_015711667.1:0-256 GCF_001515625.1 Sinocyclocheilus rhinocerous
ATACAGTAGTTTGATACGAGCGCATCTGAAAAATATAGAGGAGGACACAGACTCAGCCGCTGCGGAGAAATTGCATAATCTAATTTGTTCTAAACATGTGACGAGCTTTGTATTAAGGGCTTTAAAAAACTCGTAAGATATAGTATAGTTTATAGTTTGGTATAGTTCTGACAGAAACGCTGCGTGTGCCGCTGACAGAGACTCTACTTGAGCTGTTTAATGTGTCTGTGATGTGCTGTTTTCCTGAATGCATAAC
>NW_015711668.1:0-256 GCF_001515625.1 Sinocyclocheilus rhinocerous
ATAAAACCCAAAGATCATGCGTGATTCTATGCAGACGCTACAGAATGCATAAACTGATAAAAAGTGTATACGTTTTAAGTCACTGGATAAAAGCATCTGTCAAATGAATAAATGAACAAACATAATGTAAAATGTGTGTGTCACATTGGCTCTGACCTTTTCTGCCTTTAGAAGCACTAACTAAAACCATTATAAGGTCAAATTAGCTTACATTTACATTTACATTTACATTTATGCATTTAGCAGACGCTTTTAT
>NW_015711669.1:0-256 GCF_001515625.1 Sinocyclocheilus rhinocerous
ATATTCCCCAAATGGAGTCTTGTGCAAAGAAAGGGATATTTTTTTCTGAACACTTTAAATTAAACTGTTTAGTTGATTTATAGGGCTACTCCGTATTTTCCTTTCTTTGAATTTAGCTATGTGCGATCCCAAGCGCATTTATGTGTCTGATTTTGTTCGGGCTCAAAACATGAAATTCACAGGGTTTGAAACAGAGAGAGAGAAAGAAAGCGAGAGAGAGAGATCTGCCATAAAGTTATTTGTCTGTTTGTTTTTA
>NW_015711670.1:0-256 GCF_001515625.1 Sinocyclocheilus rhinocerous
TTCAGTACAAGTTAAGGCATTTGTGGCATAATGTGATTACAATATAAAATACTTTTGAATACTTTCATCCTTTGTTTTCTTTTTAAAAAATCTAAGGCACTTATAAACTTTAGTTTTATTATGTTGTCATAACGAAAAGCATTTTTTCACAGTAAAAATTAATGCATATTTTTTACATAATGCTGTACTATTGAAACAGAGAGTATTTTAGCATTTACTGACTGGCACCATTAACTTTCATTGTTAATGGGGCCAA
>NW_015711671.1:0-256 GCF_001515625.1 Sinocyclocheilus rhinocerous
TCTCATTTATTTCTCTTTAAAGGAGAGAAAAAAAATGAAACTTTTTCTGAAGTCTCCTGCTTTTCAGATGTTTCTCCTGCGAAGACTTAAACCATCTCAAATGTCTCCTTATGGTTTCAGACAAAATCTTAAAGGGATAGTTTTTGGGTAAACAATCCCTTTAATAGTGTCTCAAATTGTGCTCATATTTTACACAGAAGTTTGCATTCAGAAATCAGATCTCAACATTTGTCAATACTGTTACTGAATGTCAACA
>NW_015711672.1:0-256 GCF_001515625.1 Sinocyclocheilus rhinocerous
ATCACAAATTATATTGTATCTTGTGCACTCCAAATATTTCTAAAATGTATAGAATGAGACAATTAAAATTTCACCAGTTTAGTGCTTACTATTTTTACAAATATGCTACTTTAATATTATTAAATTAGGAAATATCAGAAGACAGCAGCAAAGTGGGGCAGCTCATGAAACAGCCCATGGGTTTGGACACAGGGCAGCTCATTTTGTATCATCACGTATGCAACATTTTAGGGTTCATAAATATGATTGGTCAAGT
>NW_015711673.1:0-256 GCF_001515625.1 Sinocyclocheilus rhinocerous
AACACTGCCATCTTGTGTTGGTTAGCTGAATATCTTACAAAAATGGTAACATAAAAATTAAATTATCAGTGTGGGTGCAAAATATTATACAAAATATTATTTTAATCATCGATTAGTTGGTCGATTATTTTTATCGATTAATCGGATTAAAAAAAAAATCTTTTTTTTTTATTTTATTGACAAAAAATACACTATTCCACTTTCTGCCCAGTGTCCTTCAAACAAATGTGCCAACTGAATGCTATGAAAACATACA
>NW_015711674.1:0-256 GCF_001515625.1 Sinocyclocheilus rhinocerous
ATCACTTTGTATCCATTTAACACATCCTTGCTGAATAAAAGTATTGATTTCTTTATAAAAAAAAAAGTAGGAATAAATGTGCCGACCCCAAACTTTTGAACAGGAGTTTATATTGTAACACAACATTTCTGTTTTGAATAAACGCTGTTCTTTTGAACTTTTATTAAAGAATTCTGAAAAAAAGTATCACAGGTCCCAAAACAATATGAATTGATAATAAATCAGCATATTAGCATGATTTCTGAAGATCATGTGA
>NW_015711675.1:0-256 GCF_001515625.1 Sinocyclocheilus rhinocerous
TTTGAATGCAAGCTTGTGTCTATTCATAATAAACCAAGCTATTAGTAATAAATAATGAGATATTTTCTGCATTTTTCTTTTATAACCATTGGGCTTTTTATCAAAACTACATCAGATCGTTGTTTTTCTCTAACGGCAAACAAAAAAGTCCTTCCATGGGCCATTTGAACATTCAAAAGCAGTTGAACATTGTTTTTCTGTTTCAGGACCCTAAGGCATAATCTTGTCCACTGCATCCTACAGGAATATCTAAAAA
>NW_015711676.1:0-256 GCF_001515625.1 Sinocyclocheilus rhinocerous
ATCAGATCGTGTCACCGTCACTGAGATGTGTAGCGCGCTGAATCAGTCCATCAGCGCTGAGAACGTGTAGCTATTGCTTTTCGGACTTTTGAATAAAATCAAGTGTAGTATGTGTTTTTATCAGTGTAATATGTGATATGGTCTCTATTCAGGGACTATATATTAAATTGGTTTTTGTAGTTAGAAGTTGGAATAGGGGCTTGTTACGTCGGCTTCACACATCGGTTTGGTATTGCAGTGTTTCCAAGAACGATGC
>NW_015711677.1:0-256 GCF_001515625.1 Sinocyclocheilus rhinocerous
ATGACATTTGATTTCAGTGGCATATATTACAACACATTTGTTTAAAAATTGTTAATTAATTAGATACTACATGAAACTGGATTGTTCCAAAGTTAAATGAAACAATGAAGCTTTCCTAAAATAACACATTTAATCAGCCATAAAAAATAAAAATCTCCAGTAATTACACAAACAACATTCGGTTTCTTTATTTTCGTACTCATATTTGTGAAGTGTTAACCTGAAGACATGTAAAAAAAAAAAAAAAAAAAAAGGA
>NW_015711678.1:0-256 GCF_001515625.1 Sinocyclocheilus rhinocerous
CCAGGAAGAGGCGACGCCTCTTGTTGAGTGGGCTCTTACTCCCATGCGGCATTGTAGGCCCAAAGAAGAGTACGCTAGCGTGATAGCGTCGATTATCCATTTGTAAAGTCTCTGCTTTGTGACCGGAGACCCTTTGGTGAGGTCACCGAAGCATACAAAAAGCTGCCGACTGCCCGAACGGGGCGGAACGCTCAATATAGCCCTCAACACCGTGGGCAGGTCCCATGTACGGACGGTGATAGGGCGAGGCAGGTCG
>NW_015711679.1:0-256 GCF_001515625.1 Sinocyclocheilus rhinocerous
ATATCAACTTGTGGAAAATGGGCATCCGATGACCCCTTTAAGCTGTTTTGCTATTCAGATATTTTGCAGAGTAATTCTATTTGTTGAGCGAAGGATAAATTTTTTATTAAAATGTTTAAGCATTATTGTTGTTTTAAAACTAAAAGGCTAATTACTTACTTTTAACACTGAAAGTAACTTACCCAACACTGGGTGGCACTATAATAAGTACTTTAACGTGGCTACAAAATATTGGCGTATATTTTCTAAATGGTTT
>NW_015711680.1:0-256 GCF_001515625.1 Sinocyclocheilus rhinocerous
ATCCTGCACCAGAGAGATAAGAGAATTGTGGTTAGTTAAAACCGTGGCATCATTTCCTTCTAAAAGGTATTTCTTTAAAAAGATCTTGATAAAATTATATTCTTTTGGCAGATTAAAAGATGTGATCTCAGGTACGACCCCATCCAGAACCGGACCATTGCCGCTCTCTTGTTTTCTCTGGAGGGGGTCAATGCATATTGGACATGGAGGGCAGCGAAACGGCTTCCTAAAAACAGGTGGGGGTCTGGGAGGCCTT
>NW_015711681.1:0-256 GCF_001515625.1 Sinocyclocheilus rhinocerous
ATCTAATAAAATAGCGTCACGTGTTCTGCAGCGGTATTGCGCCACTGATCTATTATATATATCCTCCATTACATCTGTCACATTAAAATACCAAGCGTTGTTATTTTCTCGACTTCAGAAAACAGAACATGAATGAACACTTACAGCTCATTCAGTCAAACTGACGAATAAGGATAATCAGTGGCACAGCCTTATTGAAAAGATTAGGTCTTCAACCAGTCGTTAGGGAAAGAGTGGCTAAACAGCTACAACTCTA
>NW_015711682.1:0-256 GCF_001515625.1 Sinocyclocheilus rhinocerous
TATTATAATATGATCTACATTCTGATTCTGTTTTTGTTGGTCAAACATCTATTTTACTATCAGAGGGTATTTAAAATTTCAGTTCATCTGGAAACTGTGGTTCTGAGTTTTACAGAGAGATCTAAAGGATCTTGAGTATCCCTAGTTTTTGGTGTTTGGTTTTGTAGTGTGTGACTGCCGGTGGATTCAGTCAACTTATATTTGGGACAGGCACACATCTGATTATTGAAACAAGTAAGTTAATTATTACTTACTG
>NW_015711683.1:0-256 GCF_001515625.1 Sinocyclocheilus rhinocerous
ACCGTGATATATCGCATTACCGAATACCGGCACAAGTCTATTATACAATAAAAAATATTTCTATCAAAGGACCATTTAAAGTGTATAGTACAGCAGTAGTATAACAGAATGTTTAACAAAAAGAAAAAAAAAAAAAAAGTATTAAAATGTAGAGAAAAAATAAAGAAAGAAATGTTATCACAGGACCAAGATATACACTTTCCCTTGTATGCAAATTTTAAAGGGGTCATATGATGCTATTTTAAAGATCATTATT
>NW_015711684.1:0-256 GCF_001515625.1 Sinocyclocheilus rhinocerous
TTTCCAACCCTTATGTTATCCTTAGGAAAATGACAGTTAAGGGGCATTATGCAACACTTACTGGGTTTAAGGGATACTTAAAATCAGAGCTTAAATCTCAAGCAATCATAACTGAGCATGTGGATAAGAACAAGAGTATATTTCTTTACATTTTACACGCAGATCAGGGACATTGCTCAAATCTATGAAATTTTGAATGTGGATGCCTGTAAAAAAAAAAAAAAAGACGAATGATGAAATCAAGATTTACCAAAAC
>NW_015711685.1:0-256 GCF_001515625.1 Sinocyclocheilus rhinocerous
AAGATGTGTGGTCACTCCCTCAGCTGTTGTAGAAACACCCTCACAACAGTCTTGATTCGCTTTCTGTAATTTACTGCCAAGGTAATATAGCAAAAAGTATAGCATTATAAATGTGTATTGCATTTTTTTTAATTAAAATATTAAAAACTTTACTAGATTTCTGATGTTGATAACTGTGGAAATAATTGATTCAGTGTGCAGTGTATGGTTTCATTCATTATAACGGAAGTATGTGAGATAGCCATGAACTATAAGA
>NW_015711686.1:0-256 GCF_001515625.1 Sinocyclocheilus rhinocerous
ATCTATCTATCTATCTATCTATCTCTCAGTCAGTCAGTCAGTCCGTCCGTCCGTCAATCCGTCAGTCAGTCAGTCCGTCAGTCCGGCAGTCAGTCCAGCAGTCAGTCCGGCAGTCAGTCAGTCCGTCCGTCTGTCTGTCTCTCTGTCAGTCAGTCAGTCAGTCCGTCCGTCCGTCTGTCTATCTCTCAGTCAGTCAGTCAGTCAGTCAGTCCGTCCGTCAGTCAGTCTGTCTGTCTCTCTGTCAGTCAGTCAGTCC
>NW_015711687.1:0-256 GCF_001515625.1 Sinocyclocheilus rhinocerous
TCTACTTTTGTGTTTAATTGACAAAATAACAGTACAGGTTGGTAGTGACCCTATTAAGCCCAAATGTATGTTTTCTATGTTGTCTTACATATGTCTGAATAACTTGTTAATACAGTGCGTATTAAAGGGGTTATTAAATGCATTTTTAGATCTTTATATTATGGCCCCAATCAAAAAAAGTGTCCCCTTAATTTTTATACCGATTAAATGTTTTACCTGTAGTAGAGTCGATTAAAGATTGCATACATAAAAAGAG
>NW_015711688.1:0-256 GCF_001515625.1 Sinocyclocheilus rhinocerous
CTGCATCCTCATTGTTTCATTGGTTTCACCTGTGTCTTGTTAGTTTGATTATACTGCTGGTGTGTATATATGTTGGTTGTTTTGTGTCATTCTGGCCTTCAGTCTTGCTTTTGCTGTCATGTGTTCATGCCTCATATTATCTTGGATTATTGTTTGGCTCATTAAAAGCTGCACTTGGATCATTTTGTTTCTGGAGTCATCCTGTGACAAATAATAGTAAAACACCTTTTTTGTAGAACTACACCACTGAAGTCAT
>NW_015711689.1:0-256 GCF_001515625.1 Sinocyclocheilus rhinocerous
CGCATCACATGACATCTCAGTGGAATGTTATTGTGTCATGTGAGCGGGGGTGAGGGGGCTTATTTGTCCTGATTCTCTTTTCACCAGGCATCCGTTTGAAATACGAACTAAAAAAAGCCAGGAAGATGTTTAGTTTAACGGAACAGTGATATCTACTTAAGCAATGACCTTATTCTTATTTGTGAACTTTAACTTTCCAAACTACAGTTATAATGCACAAAATAACATTTACCCGATGATAACAGGTAACGATAAC
>NW_015711690.1:0-256 GCF_001515625.1 Sinocyclocheilus rhinocerous
ATTTCAATCTTTTAGAGAGTATGCAGTCTATATATTATTAAGCGATTTGTTCGTCCTGTTTCCAGAAGTGAAGTTCTCCTGTCAAACTTATAACCTGAATGAAGTCTCCATCCTTTAACGCTTGAGATGTCAATGTCACAAAAATGAGAAGCGCCAAAAAACTTTCCCCAGCCATAATAAGCACGACAAATGCACAGACACAAGACTCCGTATCCCACATATGGCTCCAAACATCCATCAGAACACAGTCAGGTGT
>NW_015711691.1:0-256 GCF_001515625.1 Sinocyclocheilus rhinocerous
TATATACATACATACATACATATATACATACACATACATACATATATACACACACACACATACACATACATACACATACATACATACATACAAACAAACACACACATACATACATACATACATACATATATATACATACATGTACACATATACACACACATACACATACATACACCTACACATATATACACATATACATACATATACACATTATATATATATATATATATATATACACATACATACACACACATAC
>NW_015711692.1:0-256 GCF_001515625.1 Sinocyclocheilus rhinocerous
ACAACCCCCGCCCCCAATTGTATCGTAACTGTAACATCTCAAACGACTTGAATTGTCACATATTTTTTATTGATTTTCAACCAGCTTGGCATGCATCATTAGATCCCTAGATTAGATTATTTTAAACCGGTAAACTACTGGAAAGTTCAAAACAAACGTTTGAAACAAACGTTTGCAAGTCCTGACCGACGTACTGTAATTACCTCACCGACCAGCTGTTAATAATCTGTTTGTCACGGACTACGTGACTTCGCCA
>NW_015711693.1:0-256 GCF_001515625.1 Sinocyclocheilus rhinocerous
ACACACACACACACACACACACACAGACAGACACACACTCACACACACACACGGTCGGAAGTTTAAAACCCTGATTAGTGTGATTTAGTTTTTTTTTCTACAAATAAACTTTTTATAAATGTAAAAAAAAATCCTACATTAAAGGTTTTAATAACATAATGATATGCGAGAACAGGTAACAGGGTTGCAGATCCTAAGTAAATGTAAAACTATTTGTTGTAAATTAAGTTGTCGATGAGTAGGGATGCCAATTTTT
>NW_015711694.1:0-256 GCF_001515625.1 Sinocyclocheilus rhinocerous
AAAATTGGAAAAAAAAAATTGTATATATATATATATTTAGTAATACAAAATTACTAAAATTAAATTTTAAATTTTAAATTAAAAGCTAATTCCAAATATTAATAAATATGATAACAGTACATGAATAATACTAAAATAACATTGGCACCAGGTGGTTTTTTTCCCCATCGAGCATCTCGTCTTTTGTCATGCTTTGTAATCAGATTTTGCTTGATTTTCTGTACAGCACATCAATAACGAGCACATCCACGGGGAG
>NW_015711695.1:0-256 GCF_001515625.1 Sinocyclocheilus rhinocerous
ATCATTTTGACCCATACAATGTATTTTTGGCTATTGCTACAAAAATGGTTTTGTGGTCCAGGGTCACATATGATGAAATTAGTTTTTATAGTCATAGTAGTATTTATCTCTTATTAATGAGAATGGCAGCATTTAACTGAACTGGATCATTTTAAATCAGTGTAAATTTACTGTAAATACAACAAATAAACACAATTAGTATTGAAAAAGTGATAAATAGGAGAATTTCACAGAATATCCACAACAACAACAACAA
>NW_015711696.1:0-256 GCF_001515625.1 Sinocyclocheilus rhinocerous
GCAACATGGTTTAAGGTAAGCAGCAGCTCCTAGTAGCCTAGCCTTATAACCTACTTAGCTTTCACATTAGTGTTTATATTTGTGTTGTGTGGTTGATAATGGGTTTATTTTATTCTCATAGAGTAAGCGACCTGTTTTCAACTCTGGAGGACGCTGAACTGGATGCTTTGGTAGAAGATGTACTAAAGCGTCACCCAAATGCCGGATATAAAATGATGGTTGGACATATCGGTGCACAGGGCTTTCGAGTACAGAG
>NW_015711697.1:0-256 GCF_001515625.1 Sinocyclocheilus rhinocerous
ATTTTTTTTACAGTGCACACACAAACTCAGAATGTGACAAAAATAACCTACATATACAATTATGTAGCCTATATAATAAATACAGTCAAAATGTAGGCTGTAGGCTATGTTTAGACTATTAACAGATTGTATGGTCTCATCTCGTGCGTTTTCTTGCTCACACGCAGCCTAGTTAACTCACCTGAGGTAAAAAAATTAAAATAAAAAATGATAGAGCCTCAGCTGTTTCTCAGCGGTTTTACTTAGTTTCACCTAT
>NW_015711698.1:0-256 GCF_001515625.1 Sinocyclocheilus rhinocerous
CCACATCGCAAAACCAACCAAAAGCGGTGTTGTTATTTGTACAGTATTGAAATGCGCCAACATTTCATGTAACATGCTTAACTGTACTTGCAATGCAACGATTCACAGGCTAGCCCACTACATCCAGTGGTTGAATGCAGTGTCTGTTTGGAACGATAAAGTGATTTAACCCTTTAAACATTTCAACTAATACACCTGTTGGTCTCTTTCGCTCTCTTATTCCTCCCTTTTCTCACTTCTTACCACTTTATCTTAT
>NW_015711699.1:0-256 GCF_001515625.1 Sinocyclocheilus rhinocerous
AGATACACAGAACATACAGACTTATTAGTGACATGCACTGACTGGCTGCTGTAACCTTTATTTCTGCTGTGTGATAGACTGTTTGATAAAATCTATATTGAGTAAAAATGTCCATACTTTTCATCATCATTGACATAAATTTTATTGTGATCTCGGTATGATACTGTTTATCACCCAGCCCTACTTTGAATTAAAACGTCTCTTTCAAATTTTGTCTTTTAAAACATGTAGTGTAGATTACTTATTACAACATCAC
>NW_015711700.1:0-256 GCF_001515625.1 Sinocyclocheilus rhinocerous
AGAAAGGAAAAATTTAAATCGCATCATATGACCCCTTTAATGCAATATGTGTGTAAAATATCCATAAATTGGTAATCCCATTCTATACCGTGTATCTACACATTGTACACTGTAAAAAAAATTATTAATTACTTAATAATTAATAATTAAGTAGTTAAGTTACTTAATAACTTAATAATTAATTAATTACAGTAAAAGACTGTAAAAATGTTACAGTAAAAACCTGTTAATTGGTTATCAGTAACTTTCCATACTA
>NW_015711701.1:0-256 GCF_001515625.1 Sinocyclocheilus rhinocerous
ATCTCGTGCACCAATAACATGCAAATTCTCAGATGTGAGTTCCACGGAAGATGATGTGAACATGCATGTGAATCTCATTGTTGAATCTCTTTCAGTCTCTGATCAGAAGCTCAAGCAAATAGCTGAGGAGACAGCAAAAGATCCCGTTCTCCAAGCTGTAATTGACAATTTGAACAAAAACTGGGTCAAAAGTTCTTGTGCACAATTCTACAATGTGAGATCTGAGCTCAGTGTGGCAGATGGTATTCTTCTGAGA
>NW_015711702.1:0-256 GCF_001515625.1 Sinocyclocheilus rhinocerous
ATTTAACTGCTCTCTGGTATTTACATAATGCGTCCTGCATCATTTCGAACAAGATTTTTAGTTTATCCTTTTTCCACTTTCTCTCAGCTACTCTGCAGGCACGTCTGAGAGAACAGGTAGTCATTCAACCAGGGTTCTGACAGAACTTTAGGATGCTTTAATGTAGAAACTTTAATTTTGCATCGTGAAAAGCGTAATACAAATAAACTTGAATTGAATTGAATAATGAAATCAATTTCATAAGAAGTATTAGAGA
>NW_015711703.1:0-256 GCF_001515625.1 Sinocyclocheilus rhinocerous
ATTACATCTTTTGTTCATGCAATGAAAGTGAATGTTGACTGAGGCTGTCATTTTGCCTTTTGTGGTACAAGGAAAGAAGTCATACAGGTTTGGAACAATAACCTATTAACATTAGGTTAAATAAATGATGACACAATTTGAATTGTATGTGTTATATATATATATGTTCATTTATATGATTCTCTGAAACAGATCAACTCTTGCTTAAACGGAAATTTCATTCCATTCCATTTTTCATAACTAAGCGTAATGTTGG
>NW_015711704.1:0-256 GCF_001515625.1 Sinocyclocheilus rhinocerous
CTAAAAAATCATTGCAACCATATAGCCTTTGAATGAATGAAAATGTATATTTTTCAATTAAAGAAAACTTAGAGAGTGTGGGCTGCCTCTGGTGCTTGGATTTGTAGCCTACTTCAAAATAATGAGGTCCAAGAATTCCCTAGAAGTTACTTTTTTTTTTTTATGTAGGCTATTTTTCTCTCTCTCTATTTAACTGCATTACAATGAAATGCGTCTTCCCTCAGGTAGATTGAATGTTGGGCTCATGATCAATAAG
>NW_015711705.1:0-256 GCF_001515625.1 Sinocyclocheilus rhinocerous
GATCTGTTCCTCTGCAGAAATATACTTTTTTTTTTTTTTAATTGGTGCTATTGCGGTTTTATTGCAGTCAGTACACTAGAAGCACCACGGGTAAAATTTACCCATGACTGTTTTTCAGGTAAGGGATAATGCACAGCTAGCTGTGCATTAAACGATTTTAATGCACAACATGTTTGCCTCCACGAAGTGCATTAAAATTGTTTCATTCACAGCTAGCCGTGCATTATCCTGCTTATACCATGGCCATTTGCCAGCA
>NW_015711706.1:0-255 GCF_001515625.1 Sinocyclocheilus rhinocerous
GTATATACTCTTTAAGGGCCATAGAAGTGAAAGAATGCCTCTCAAGACCATTATGGTGTCACCCTGTTAACTGAGAAGCACAGGTTAGTGGGACAGAGGTCTGTGGAATTGAGAAAATGATGATGTCATCGAGGCATGAGCTCATCTTTAGATACAAAATAAATGACCATGGTCTGTCTGTTCTGAACATTCATATGATAGATAGATAGATAGATAGATAGATAGAAACTAGTTAATATAGTATAGATTGGATTA
>NW_015711707.1:0-256 GCF_001515625.1 Sinocyclocheilus rhinocerous
ATGCATGTTTGTAGAGCATAGCTCAAGAGCCTATTGTCTACGCTTTGCCTGCCTCACTGGGGCCCTTTAGTGGAGACCCCAGATGATTGGATCAGGTTACTAAAGTAGGCATTCAACATTTAGCAACCCCGTTAAACTGCGTTCAGGCGGATACAGAGAATAAGAGGAAGTGGACTTTTTTAGGCGAATTTTTAACATCTTGTATTTGGAAAAACAACCCGTCTGAATCGCTCTTGTGCCTATCAAGTGGTCTCGG
>NW_015711708.1:0-256 GCF_001515625.1 Sinocyclocheilus rhinocerous
AGTATTTTGTCATGTCATTACATTGTTTAGAGCATAAGAAAAATTGTGAAAAATAAAATTTTTGAAACATGATACTTTATTCATATGTTATGCCATGTCCCCTGTAGAGGACAATAACTCCTGTTTTTAAAAAAATAAAAAGACATGAATAGACAAAGTCAAAAAGAATGGGATTTTTGTTTTAATCAGAAACCAATTTTCATTTCTTATGCCAAACTTTATATAAAGATGATTCTCAACTATGTTATGAAAGATA
>NW_015711709.1:0-256 GCF_001515625.1 Sinocyclocheilus rhinocerous
ATGCAGCTTGTTTGTTTTCCATTATGGCTTGTTCAATTGGATCACTGACTGCCTAGAGCAAAATTAGACAAGGAAGTGAACCACGAATACAAAGTTGGTTTCACAAGACCTAAATGTCCTCTAAAAACTCTCCCAGCTAAAAATGTTAACCTTCACCTCTAGTAAAGCGCAGAAAAACAATGAGGATGAGGGAAACAAATGGCATAGCTTTCCTTTCTGTTTAGAGTGTGATGATTCACCTCCTGCCCTCCTGTCA
>NW_015711710.1:0-256 GCF_001515625.1 Sinocyclocheilus rhinocerous
ATGCTGTATAGGTCACACAAGAGAGAAGACAGGGTGAAAACCTCCTCTCAGCACTCCCACCCCCCCAAAACATCCTATCTCTTATGGGACGTTCACACATACAGCCGTTATATCACTGGAGGTTGCCAGCGGCTCTGCTTTACTACTGTTTTAATGGTTCTGCCTTAATTAACCAAATGAGAAAAAATAATGTGCACGGTTATTATGATTATTATGGTAATCAGCACCAAAAGCTGGTTTTTCAGTCTTTGCAAGA
>NW_015711711.1:0-256 GCF_001515625.1 Sinocyclocheilus rhinocerous
CTACATTTACACATAAACTGACCACCAAACTCAACTTTGAGATATAATTTTTATTTTTTAGCTCAATCGTCACGGTATTGAATGCACAGGATTGTGGGATATCAAAGGCAGCGAAGGATACATTCAAAAATCTCAGGAGATATGAAGTGAAGCTATCATAGGATTCGGCCTTGATGCCTTCCTTCCTTGGAAAGCATCCCCCAAAGGCAAAATTTTTTTTTTAGTTTTCGGACGCAGACAGTGTGTCAGATAAGAG
>NW_015711712.1:0-256 GCF_001515625.1 Sinocyclocheilus rhinocerous
ATGCTGGGACTGTAAGAGGATTGAGTGACATTGACCCGGACACAGCCTCTATGTGAATGATGATTGACAGATGAGATTACTTTTAGGAAAAGGACACTGAATTTCCAAACCGCAGAGATTCTGGCCAAGAGTTTTATCACTGTATGACATTTCATTCTGTTGGGGAAGTGTTTCAATTCCATTTCCACATTAACCCATTAATAACTCACTTGTGGGCATGGGTTTTGATAGGACAGAGCTAATTTCCCACAAGCAG
>NW_015711713.1:0-256 GCF_001515625.1 Sinocyclocheilus rhinocerous
AAAGAGGAAGAATAGCAGAAGCGACTCACTGGAACTCCTTGTGGTCCGTCAGCGCCTGGCAGCCCAGCGTCTCCTTTCTCTCCCTAAGAAACAAACACAACAGACGGGTTGACCAACATATTACATTTCCCAGATTGTGGCACTAAGAATCATACGCTTCTAATATGTCACACATATTACGTGTTCATAACCCGTCCTGTCTCTGATGACGAGCGTGCGTTACACTTCCAGAAAAACATTTACAGGGATGAAACAT
>NW_015711714.1:0-256 GCF_001515625.1 Sinocyclocheilus rhinocerous
ACACTTGAAAGCTCCCTTTACTGGCAAAGGCTGATCAGATGAGTAAGAGAACAATTTCTTCTCTGTATCCGGGATGTACGAATGGCATTTAATTCTCTCTGATTTCAGTTTCTCCCAAGTTTTCTCATCGATGACATTGCTGGATGCACCTGAGTCTACCAGCATCCTCAAATGAACATTCCCCAAACAAACATTCAATCTATCTGTACCCCTGCAGTCATCTTGGATGACAAATGCATATTCAGTCTGTCCTTCC
>NW_015711715.1:0-256 GCF_001515625.1 Sinocyclocheilus rhinocerous
ATGTTAGGTGGGATTAATCACGATTAATTTCAGAAAAAAATGTGATTTAGTTAATTTTTTTAATCGATGGACAGCATTAATCTTGTCTCCTCTCTTTTCAACTTGTATGCTGACTTGTCTCAGCTCATTTTTAACTTTTTCTCTCATATCTTTCTCCTCTCATTGTCTCACTTCTTATCATTTCATCTCTTCTCATCTTGTTTCGTCTGTCTCTTCTGAACTCGTCTTCTTTCTCGTCTTGTCTCATGTTGTAGCT
>NW_015711716.1:0-256 GCF_001515625.1 Sinocyclocheilus rhinocerous
ATGTTTGCCCTCCCCTCCATAAACTGAAGAACATAAAGCACTGGTGTTACACACCTCTGTACAGTAGGTGGCGGTATGCACCTGGATAATTTGCTGGCGACCCACAATAAACCCAGAGAGAGAGACCATTACCCCTATTCATAAGAGTGGAGATAAATTGGACCCTAATAATTTCAGAAGCATTTGTGTGAGCAGTAATCTAATTTAAACTATAGAATGGTAAACTTCCTTAACGAGCACAATGTCCTGAGCCCGA